>NC_090324.1:95090435-95118818 GCF_040869045.1 Eurosta solidaginis
ATAATTGATGTAATAAGAGCATTTAATTCGTATTTCACAATTATCGTAGACTAAATTGAAATGTCTATAAAAACCTCTGGGCTTTCAAGAATGCCTCCTATTCTCTTTTCCTTTTCAACTAGTAAGTTTTTAAAATTGTCAATAGCCTCTAGAATGGTGTATGCATTTTTTTCGCGCCATGTGATCAGTCCTTTGATCGGGGTTAGTTGGTCTAAAAGATCCCCCAGGGCTCTGCGTTGTTGTTGTTGTTGTCGACGTTGTTCTTAATAATGATGGGTTGAGCTCAGGGAAACTCTGATCTAACAATTGAATTGTTACATTTATTTTTAAACGTAATGAAGTGTTTGGAATATTGTATTCAAAACTAGTCTGTTTACTATTTTCAAAATTTCTAAAGCTGTTTATATTTTGTTGTTGATTCATAAATTGATTATAGAGATAACTTGTTCCATAACTTAAACAAAACAGGTATATAAGTAGAATTTTTATTAAGTTAGTTAATTTCATATCGTTTTTAATTTTTTTTTATTTTTATCTATACACGTGTGGGCACATTATACAATGACCATATTATATGTTTGTCTATACTTTTTCACATCAGTTATTTCTACGTGTGGTCTTTTAAATGAAGTATCCTGTACTAGAATCTTTTCAATATCGCCATTACTTAGAATTCGTTCAGTTACAATTTCACGATATTCAAACACTTGATAGTCAACATTTTTTCCATATATCTACTATCATAAATACAACGAACTGGTATATCAAAATTAACATATTCCAATTTAAAATGTCGATAAAATACTTGTTTTGTCTCAATGATTCCTCCAATATCAGATTCCTTTTCAATGAGCTCTCTACGAAATGCCTCTATAGATTCATCTATAGTAAAAATTCTCATAGGCTTTCCTTTCGTTGAAAAATCAACTTTAGACGATGGTGCGATTGGTTTAGATGGTGAAAATAATGTCGTCGTTGACAACACTACAATTTCTTCTTCGTCGTTCGTTAAAAGAGGCTCCCTTTGTTTTAGTAATAATAATGAAATATTAATCTATAAAATATCATTACTAATCGGCAATGTTAAATTAAATTGGATACTTTACGATTTTTGGTTTATCGCAAGCGCATTACTATCTAGGTTTTCCCAAAATGGTGCTCCGTAGGTAGGTTTGAAAACAAACAATAATTATGATATATAAAATTTAAAATTCATTGTGATATATCCCTTTGTTCACGTTAATTTAAAATGAGTTTGATATTGGAAAACATTGTATTTATATGCTTACTTTTCTTCTTCTTATTCTCACCCTTAAAAATAAAAATAAAAACACTAAAGTTAAGATTTCTAATTATATTTTATTTCATTATAAATTTAAATTACTATCCGATATGTAATTGAACAAAATATATGCGGAAATCCGCCAAACTTTGGTTTTTTTGGAGAAAACAATTTTTTTTTTTTTGAAACATGGTATCACGCAAATATCTTTTTGTTAGGAACATTGAGGGGCAAATTGGAGCTATAGTGCATCGCCGTTACTCTTCTTACATAATGCCTCAAAAAGATGTAGTCAAAAGATCGAGCAAAATATATATAAATTGAGGTCGCAATGTTAAATATACATTTATTTCAACACTTCTGTACCGATTATATCGAAATTTTAACAAAATATGGAGATATATGCAGCTGTTATCTATGTAAAATTTTTTTGATACCCGAGACCCGGTTTTGTAGATATCGGTAAAAATATAACCCCGAATAACTGCAAAGCTTGCCACACATTTATTTTAACACCTTTCTACCGATTCTTTTGAAACTTTAAAAGCATATGGATATGTGAACGAAGTATGTTTAGGTAAAAAAGTTTTAATACCCGAGATCCGGTTTTGGAGATATTGATAAAAATATAAACCCGGAAAACCTTAAAGATTTTTACTTATTTAAACACTTCTTAACCGATTGTGTTGAAATTTTATCAGGATGTACATATCTATGTGGGGTATATTTAGGTAAAATTTTGTTGATACCCGAAACCCGGTTTTAGAGATATCGGCAAACATATGAAACCGGGTAACCGTCAAATATTTAATTTTTGTTAAATTTTTGTACCAAATTTGTGGTTCTTTTCATTTACTTTTAAATAAAACCTGGTTAAAAAAAAAAAATTCTACACTTTTTGAAGATTGCCAATTTTTGTCGAAAATTTCGTATATTTGCCCCATGTACAAACATCAATAACTTTCCTTGCGTGAATATTCTAAGATGAGGCAATTGATGGTATACTACTGCGGTGTAGAGAAAAAATTAACAAACGGGTATGAAGTGATAAAAGTAAAATTGTAGCTGTGCCCACAAAAAAACATGCTCCTTTAAAAAATTTACGCAACCAAGTGCTTCCACTTTTCTGCCTCTACCTTCAAAACTGAAAGGGGCACATCGAATTTGAAACCCCAGGAATTTTTAGTCCCTGATAGGCTATTATCGCGCATAATCCAAATTTCAATACTCAATTGCCTCAAAAAGCTATAAGCAAAAAACTGTCAATATTGAAAATGACAAACAAAAGTATCGCTAATTTGATTGATGATAGTTTTGAGTATTTGAGGGGCACATTAACTTGCTCATACTTTTAGAATCTCCGTTTGAAAAACAACATTCAGTTTAATTTCCATAGCGTTTCAGTGATGCCTCAAAATTTTATCGAAAAAATTCAAAAAAAAAATCAAGGGTATCGCTTGAAAAAGTGTAAAAATCAACGTTTTTTACGTTTCATAGTTCTGCAAAAACTTACTATCAACTTTCTTAATTTCCAAATCATCAGATCGGATAGTCAAAAGATCAAACTTAATGTCCTTGAACTTTTTTCTGGCCTTAAGTTTTTTGCCCGTGTGTAAAACCCGAGTATCCAAAAAAGTAAAAGTTTTTGGGATTTGCCCATATGCTGATTCTAAAGCACAACGAAATTTGTCGTTGGTTGATTTTAACATTACAATCAGTATGAAAATGATATTGACAACGCACAATATCTGGGTGTAAACTATATAATCTAGAGAGATTCATTCCATCACATCCTGTACTCTCCTCTTCAATGTTATACACCGGCTTTTGGAGGAATTCTGCTATCCACACACTTTTTTCTTGCCCCTTAACATAAACTTTTATGTTCTTCAATGTTGAATCAAATAGTTTTTTACAGAGAACTATCGCTTCCATAGGATCATAATAAATTATGGTGGTGTAACATTACCCAATTAGCTTTTCGTTGATTATCCTTGCTCAGATCCGAAAATTCTAATAGAGCTTTTATATGGAAACAGTGGAATTCTTCTTTGTTGAGGACCACAGCTTTTCCTTTACATTAAATCTATTGTCGTTTGCTTTAAAGCCTTGAACATCTACTGTCGCAAACATTATGAAAATTAATAATGAAATATCTTTTTAATAGCCGTGTTTTTTTTTACACGCGTATACGTTTCGTTTAGTGTAGAGGGTGAAACAAAAACACATATTTCAGTTACATCTGAGTATAATGCGTATTGAAATTTAGTAGGACAAATTTTATGCGCAGCAATTTCAGAGGTATATTTAAAGTTTGTCGCTTGGCAGTCCATATAAAGTTTAAGCGTAAATGTATATAGAAGTAAAAAAAAAACACAGCTAATAGTAGACTTTTTATACGTTAAGCACAGACATAGTCTATAATATAAAAATAAGTCGGGTTTTCTTTCCTGACGCTATAACTCCAGAACGCACGAACCGATTTCCACGGTTTTGCATTCGTTGGAAAGGTCTCGGACTCCGTGAGGTTTATAGCAAAGAAAATTCAGGATCGCACAGGGTTTCGAGATATAGACCAAAACGTGGTCCCGGGTACCCTAGAATGTGTTTATAGAATATGGATATCAAATGAAAGCTGTTGATGAGTGCTTTAGTAGAGGGCAATTTTCATACCCCTGGGTGACTAGCGTCTCGAGATATAGGCCAAAACATGGACCCGGGTACCCCTAGAATGTGTTTGTAGGATATGGATATCAAATGAAAGCTGCTGATGAGTGCTTTAGTAGAGGGTAATTTTCATACCCTAGAATGTGTTTATAGAATATGGATAACAAATGAAAGTGTTGATGAGTGCTTTCCTAGGGGGTAATTTTCATACCCTTGGGTGACTAGGGTTTCGAGATATAGGCCAAAACGTGGGCCCGTGAACGCCTAGGTAGTGTTTTTACATTATGGGTATCACGTTGAAGCTGTTGATGAGTGCTTTAGTACAGGGTAGTTTTCATACCTATTGGTGACTAGGATCTCGAGATATAGGCCAAAACGTGGATCAGGGTAACACTAGGATGTGTTTTTACAGTATGGATATCAAATTGAAGCTATTGATGTGTGCTTTAGTACAGAGTAAGTTTTATGCCGCTAGGTGACTATTGTCTCGAGATATAGGCCAAAACGTGGATCCGGATACACTTAGAATGTGTTTTTACATCATGGGTATCAAATTGAAGCTGTTGATGTGTGCTTTAGTACAGAGTAAGCTTTACACCGCTGGGTGGCTAGGGTCTCGAGATATAGTCCAAAACATGGACCCGGATAACCCTAGAATATGTGTGTATTATGGAAATGGGGGGGGGGGGGGGGGGGGGGGGGGGAGGCGGTATATAGGAGCGCCAAGACGAAGTCGTAGGGCTCTGTACAAATCTGAGCCCCTTTAAAAATCTGAGTCCCTTTAAAAATCTGAGCCCCTTTAAAAATCCGAACTCGATAATCTCCTGCATTGATGAATGTATGCGTCTAAATTTAGTCAACGAATTTGTTGAATGATCTTGAGAGGTGACATAAATTTCAGGTCAAGATAAATATAGAACTGTTCTCATTCCTACGACCAGACTCATCCCAGACTGCGCCGAAAGTAAGGAGTTGTTAGGGTGAGACATGCACCAAGTTTTCCATATAAAATGCAAAACAGCTCAAAGGTATTTTTCTTACAGATCAGCGAGAACACAAACCGGAAGATTATAGAATGAATAGTTAGGGGAGCTATGCTCTGAGTTTTTCATTAAAAATACAAAAGGCTCTAAGCTTTTTCTTATAGATCAGCCACAACACCATGATAAAGATGCAGTTCAGTTAAAAATCTAAAAACTAATTATGCGGCTTCATGAAATTCTCACGTACATGCATATGTGCCAGCATGTATACAAGACAAAGTCAAGGGCTCTTTAAAAATCTGAGGGACTCTTTAAAACGGCTCGGGCGAAGTCTAGGGCTCATTAGAAATATGAGGGGTCATTTAAGAATTTTGGGCAATTTAAAAATTTAGGGCCCCCATTTAAAATCTGAGTTTGATATCTCCTGTATTGATGAATGTCTAAGCTCTTTTTTTTCTTGCAAGCAGAATACAAAACAAAAAGCTCTAAGCTTTTTCTTATAGATCAGCCAGAACACAAATCGGAAGATCAGCCAGAACACAAACCGCAAGAACGGAACACAAACCGCAAGAACGTATGTGCCTAAATGTAGGCAAAGAAATTGTTGAATGATCTTGAGAGGTGGTAAAAAATTTCTGGCCAAGATAAATATCTCATTCCTTTGGTCACACTCATCCCAGACTGGCCAAAAATAATGAACTGACCTCATTCCTAACGCCATACTGGTGACAGACTGGTCCAAAAGAGTTGAGTGTTTAGGGTGAGACATGCACCGAGTTTTCCAAACAAAATGTGGTCCAGAACATACATAAACATACTACTTAAATAAGATTTCCTGGAATAGGTAGGCCGCCGGTTCACTCGCCGAAAAGATAGGGTCCCATACCTTAAGCTTGTCGAAGAGGAACCCCTGTATGAATTTCAAGCAAAACGCACTTTAAATACGAATTTTTGGAATAAGTCGACCACTGTTCCACTTGCCGTAGTAATTCATATATTAAGATAGGCAACGAGGTACCCTTGTATCGAATTTCAAGCAAATCGCACCATAAAGACAATTTTTCCACTTCCCAGAGAGAAAAGTTTTTCATATTTTAGCTTTTTCAAAGATGTACACCTGTACGGAATTTCAACCAAATCGCAACATAAATTGGATTTTTTGGAATAGATCAGTAGCTGATTCACTTCACGGAGAGATAAATTTCCCAAATAGTAAACTTGTCGAAGAGGAACTCCTGTATGAGTTCCAAGTAAGTCGCACTATAAATTCGAAAAGATGAATTTCCGATATAGTAAACTAGTCAAAGAAGTACCCCTGTACCAAACTTCAAGCAAATAGCACCATACATTATATATTTTGGAATGGGTCGGCCCCCGGTCTTCTTCCAGGAATAAAAAGTTCTCAGATATAAACTTGTTATAAATTAAATGTTGTCGGTCTGTGGTCCTTTTCTCAGAAAAAATGTTTTTTAAATAAAAAGCTTGTCACGAAAATACCCCGTGCAAATTTCAGGTAAATCTCACCATAAATTATAATTTTTTTAATAGATCGATCCCTTGTTTAACTCTCTAAAATAAGAAAACGAACCAAATTGTGAATCTAAATCATCCACAAGTCCCTTGAACACACACACAAAATTTCATCGAAATCGGTCCAGTCAATTAGGAAGAGTTCACTCACAAACACACGTACAGAAGCAATATATAATATATTAAGATATTTGTAATAAATATAAAACACCATATTTTATTTATTAAAGTATTTCCCGCTTATATTGGCATTTTCTGGTTATAAGCACTACAAAAATTGTAAAAAAAAAGTTCCCCTATTTCAACGTACACTTATAAGCATTTCCCGCCTAAAAGCACCGATTTTTATACTCAGATGAGCAGAGCTCACAGAGTATATTAACTTTGATTGGATAACGGTTGGTTGTACAGGTATAAAGGAATCGAGATAGATATAGACTTCCATATATCAAAATCATCAATATCGAAAAAAAATTTGATTGAGCCATGTCCGTCCGTCCGTCCGTCTGTCCGTTAACACGATAACTTGAGTAAATTTTGAGGTATCTTGATGAAATTTGGTGTGTAGATTCCTGGGCACTCATCTCAGATCGCTATTTAAAATGAACGATATCGGACTATAACCACGCCCACTATTTCGATATCGAAAATTTCGAAAAACCGAAAAAAATGCGATAATTCATTGCCAAAGGCGGTTAAAGCGATAAAACTTGGTAGATGGATTGACGTTATGACGCAGAATAGAAAATTAGTAAGATTTTGGACAATGGGCGTGGCACCGCCCACTTTTACAAGAAGGTAATTTAAAAGTTTTGCAAGCTGTAATTTGGCAGTCGTTGAAGATATCATGATGAAATTTGGCAGGAACGTTACTACTATTACTATATATGTGCTAAATAAAAATTAGCAAAATTGGATGAAGACCACGCCCACTTTTTAAAAAATTTTTTTTTTTAATTCAAATTTTAACAAAAAATTTAATATCTTTACTGTATATAAGTAAATTAAGTCAAAATTCAACTCCAGTAATGATATGATGCAACAAAATACAAAAATAAAAGAAAATTTCAAAATGGGCGTGGCTCCGCCCATTTTCATTTAGTTTGTCTAGAATACTTTTAATGCCATTAGCCGAACAAAAATTTACCAATCCTTCTCAAATTTGGTAGAGGCATAGATTCTATGACGGTAACTGTTCTCTGTGAAAATGGGCGAAATCGGTGGAAGCCACGCCCAGTTTTTATACACAGTCCACCGTCTGTCCTTCCGCTCGGCCGTTAACACAATAACTTGAGCAAAAACCAATATATCTTTACTAAACTTAGCCCACGTACTTATCAGAACTCACTTTATCTTGGTATAAAAAATGGCCGAAATCCGACCATAACCACGCCCACTTTATCGATATCGAAAATTACGAAAAATGAAAAAAATGCCATAATTCTATACCAAATACGAAAAAAGGGATGAAACATGGTAACTGGATTGGTTTATTGACGCAAAATATAACTTTGGAAAAAACTTTGTAAAATGGGTGTGACACCTACCATATTAAGTAGAAGAAAATGAAAAAGTTCTACAAGGCGAAATCAACAGCCCTTGGAATCTTGGCAGGAATACTGTTAGTGGTATTGCATATATAAATAAATTAGCAGTACCCGACAGATGATTTTCTGGATCACCTGGTCCACATTTTGGTCGATATCGCGAGAACGCCTTCACATATACCTCATTAATACCTTTAATTTGATATCCATATCGTACAAACACATTCTAGAGTCACCCCTGGGCCACCCTAATGGCGATATCTCGAAAAGGCGTCCACCTATAGACCTAATGCCCACTCACTCTTAAAATGCTCAGTAACACCTTTCGTTTGATACCCATATCGTACAAACATTCTAGAGTCACCCCTGGCCCACCCTAATGGCGATATCTCGAAAAGGCGTCCACCTATAGACCTAATGCCCACTCCCTCTTAAAATGCTCAGTAACACCTATCATTTGATACCCATATAGTACAAACATTCTAGAGTCACCCTTGGTCCACCTTTATGGCGATATCTCGAAAAGGCGTCCACCTATAGACCGAATGCCCACTCCCTCTTAAAATGCTCAGTAACACCTTTCGTTTGATACCCATACCGTACAAACATTCTAGAGTCACCCCTGGCCCACCCTAATGGCGATATCTCGAAAAGGCGTCCACCTATAGACCTAATGCCCATTCCCTCTTAAAATGCTCAGTAACACCTTTCGTTTGATACCCATACCGTACAAACATTCTAGAGTCACCCCTGGCCCACCCTAATGGCGATATCTCGAAAAGGCGTCCACCTATAGACCTAATGCCCACTCCCTCTTAAAATGCTCAGTAACACCTTTCGTTTGATACCCATATCGTACAAACATTCTAGAGTCACCCCTGGCCCACCCTAATGGCGATATCTCGAAAAGGCGTCCACCTATAGACCTAATGCCCACTCCCTCTTAAAATGCTCAGTAACACCTTTCATTTGATACCCATATAGTACAAACATTCTAGAGTCACCCTTGGTCAACCTTTATGGCGATATCTCGAAAAGGCGTCCACCTATAGACCTAATGCCCACTCCCTCTTAAAATGCTCAGTAACACTTTTCGTTTGATACCCATACCGTACAAACATTCTAGAGTCACCCCTGGCCCACCCTAATGGCGATATCTCGAAAAGGCGTCCACCTATAGACCTAATGCCCATTCCCTCTTAAAATGCTCAGTAACACCTTTCGTTTGATACCCATACCGTACAAACATTCTAGAGTCACCCCTGGCCCACCCTAATGGCGATATCTCGAAAAGGCGTCCACCTATAGACCTAATGCCCACTCCCTCTTAAAATGCTCAGTAACACCTTTCGTTTGATACCCATATCGTACAAACATTCTAGAGTCACCCCTGGCTCACTCTAATGGCGATATCTCGAAAAGGCGTCCACCTATAGACCTAATGCCCACTCTCTCTTAAAATGCTCAGTAACACCTTTCGTTTGATACCCATACCGTACAAACATTCTAGAGTCACCCCTGGTCCACCCTAATGGCGATATCTCGAAAAGGCGGCCACCTATAGACCTAATGCCCACTCCCCCTTACAATGCTCAGTAACACCTTTCATTTGATACCCATATAGTACAAACATTCTAGAGTTACCCTTGGTCCACCTTTATGGCGATATCTCGAAAAGGCGTCCACCTATAGAACTAAGGATTACTCCCTTTTAAAATACTCATTACCATCTTTCATTTGATACCCATATCATACAAACACATTCTAGAGTCACCCCTGGCCCACCCTAATGGCGACATTTTGAAAAGGCGTACACCTATAGACCTAATGCCCACTCCCTCTTAAAATGCTCAGTAACACTTTTCGTTTGATGCCCATATCGTACAAACATTCTAGAGTCACCCCTGGCCCACCCTAATGGCGATATCTCGAAAAGGCGTCCACCTATAGACCTAATGCCCACTCCCTCTTAAAATGCTCAGTAACATCTTTCATTTGATTCCCATATCATACAAACACATTCTAGAGACACCCCTGGTCCACCTTTATGGCGATATCTCGAAACGGCGTCCACCTATGGAACTAGGGATCACTCCTTTTCAAAATACTCATTAACAGCTTTTATTTGATGCCCATATCGTACAAACATATTCTAGAGTCACCCCTGGCCCACCCTAATGGCGATATCTCGAAAAGGCGGCCACCTATAGACCTAATGTCCACTCCCTCTTAAAATGCTCAGTAACACCTTTCATTTGATACCCATATCGTACAAACATATTCTAGAGTTACCCTTGGTCCACCTTTATGGCGATATCTCGAAAAGGCGTCCACCTATAGAACTAAGGATTACTCCCTTTTAAAATACTCATTACCATCTTTCATTTGATACCCATATCATACAAACACATTCTAGAGTCACCCCTGGCCCACCCTAATGGCGACATTTTGAAAAGGCGTCCACCTATAGACCTAATGCCCACTCCCTCTTAAAATGCTCAGTAACACTTTTCGTTTGATACCCATATCGTACAAACATTCTAGAGTCACCCCTGGCCCACCCTAATGGCGATATCTCGAAAAGGCGTCCACCTATAGACCTAATGCCCACTCCCTCTTAAAATGCTCAGTAACACCTTTCATTTGATTCCCATATCGTACAAACACCTTCTAGAGACACCCCTGGTCCACCTTTATGGCGATATCTCGAAACGGCGTCCACCTATGGAACTAGGGATCACTCCTTTTCAAAATACTCATTAACAGCTTTCATTTGATACCCATATCGTACAAACATATTCTAGAGTCACCCCTGGTCCACCTTTATGGCGATTTCTCGAAAAGGCGTCCACCTATAGAACTAAGGACTACTCCCTTTAAAAATACTCATTACCACCTTTCATTTGATACCCATATCGTACAAACACATTCTAGAGTCACCCCTGGTCCACTTTAATGGCGATATCTCGAAAAGGCGTCCAACTATAGAACTAAGGATTACTCCCTTTTAAAATACTCATTACCATCTTTCATTTGATACCCATATCATACAAACACATTCTAGAGTCACCCCTGGCCCACCCTAATGGCGACATTTTGAAAAGGCGTCCACCTATAGACCTAATGCCCACTCCCTCTTAAAATGCTCAGTAACACTTTTCGTTTGATACCCATATCGTACAAACATTCTAGAGTCACCCCTGGCCCACCCTAATGGCGATATCTCGAAAAGGCGTTCACCTATAGACCTAATGCCCACTCCCTCTTAAAATGCTCAGTAACACCTTTCATTTGATTCCCATATCGTACAAACACATTCTAGAGACACCCCTGGTCCACCTTTATGGCGATATCTCGAAACGGCGTCCACCTATGGAACTAGTGATCACTCCTTTTCAAAATACTCATTAACAGCTTTCATTTGATACCCATATCGTACAAACATATTCTAGAGTCACCCCTGGTCCACCTTTATGGCAATTTCTCGAAAAGGCGTCCACCTATAGAACTAAGGATTACTCCCTTTTAGAATACTCATTACCACCTTTCATTTGATACCCATATCGTACAAACACATTCTAGAGTCACCCCTGGTCCACTTTAATGGCGATATCTCTAAAAGGCGTCCACTGATAGACCTAAGGCCCACTCCCTCTTAAAATGCTCAGTAACACCTTTCATTTGATACCCATATCGTACAAACAAATTCTAGAGTCAGCCCTGGTCCACCTTTATGGCGATATCCCTAAATGGCGTTCATCCATAGAACTATGGCCTACTCTTTCTTAAAATACTCTTTAATACCTTCCATTTGATACACATGTCATACAACCACATTCCAGGGTTACCCTAGGTTCATTTTCCTACATGGTGATTTTCCTTATTTTGTCTCCATAGCTCTCAACTGAGTATGTAATGTTCGGTTACACCCGAACTTCCTTCCTTACTTGTTTTCTATAGTTTTGTAATTTTGCCGCTTAAAAGCACTGAATAAACAAATTCTATTTTAAATGTTCTCATACACGAATTTATTTGGCTTGTAATTAAATTTACTGTATTCACCATATTACTATTCATTTATCGATTCTATGCATTCTTGCCTGTTAAGGAGAATCTACTGACGAACATATAATCGCAGAAGTCTTCTCAGGAGAAAATTCAATAATAGAAGAATCGTCCGATGATGAACCTCCTAAAAGTATTGCAGATATTATTCCAAGCCATAAGGAGGTCATTGATTCCATTGATACTATTCGAATTCAGTCGAAAATTGTAGACTTTTTTAAAAATAATTAACGAATTCGTACATGCATCATATGCAGTATTTATATGTAAGTACATATATAGAAGGGGTAAAGTATATCAACCGCCCCACTTAAATAGCTTCATCGCTTCGATTTGAATGAAATTTGGTGAAATTACTGTGCTATATAATAGTGTTTAACTTAAGTTCGCTCCTAAATTTTGGATGGTTACGGAGATATAAGCGTCTGAGTTCTCACTTTTTTTGTGGAAGCCTTTTTTCTATAAGTCATAAGTCGTGTAATTGGCTTTCTAAGAAGAAATGAATAAAACGGTTTCTAAAGTATTTTTTCCATTCTTTTTGAATATAAATATAAAAAAAAATTTCTAAGGATTACTCCCTTTTAAAATACTCATTACCATCTTTCATTTGATACCCATATCATACAAACACATTCTAGAGTCACCCCTGGCCCACCCTAATGGCGACATTTTGAAAAGGCGTCCACCTATAGACCTAATGCCCACTCCCACTTAAAATGCTCAGTAACACTTTTCGTTTGATACCCATATCGTACAAACATTCTAGAGTCACCCCTGGCCCACCCTAATGGCGACATTTTGAAAAGGCGTCCACCTATAGACCTAATGCCCACTCCCTCTTAAAATGCTCAGTAACACCTTTCGTTTGATACCCATATCGTACAAACATTCTAGAGTCACCCCTGGCTCACCCTAATGGCGATATCTCGAAAAGGCGTCCACCTATAGACCTAATGCCCACTCTCTCTTAAAATGCTCAGTAACACCTTTCGTTTGATACCCATACCGTACTAACATTCTAGAGTCACCCCTGGTCCACCCTAATGGCGATATCTCGAAAAGGCGGCCACCTATAGACCCAATGCCCACTCCCTCTTACAATGCTCAGTAACACCTTTCATTTGATACCCATATAGTACAAACATTCTAGAGTTACCCTTGGTCCACCTTTATGGCGATATCTCGAAAAGGCGTCCACCTATAGAACTAAGGATTACTCCCTTTTAAAATACTCATTACCATCTTTCATTTGATACCCATATCATACAAACACATTCCAGAGTCACCCCTGACCCACCCTAATGGCGACATTTTGAAAAGGCGTCCACCTATAGACCTAATGCCTACTCCCTCTTAAAATGCTCAGTAACACTTTTCGTTTGATACCCATATCGTACAAACATTCTAGAGTCACCCCTGGCCCACCCTAATGGCGATATCTCGAAAAGGCGTCCACCTATAGACCTAATGCCCACTCCCTCTTAAAATGCTCAGTAACATCTCTCATTTGATTCCCATATCATACAAACACATTCTAGAGACACCCCTGGTCCACATTTATGGCGATATCTCGAAACGGCGTCCACCTATGGAACTAGGGATCACTCCTTTTCAAAATACTCATTAACAGCTTTTATTTGATGCCCATATCGTACAAACATATTCTAGAGTCACCCCTGGCCCACCCTAATGGCGATATCTCGAAAAGGCGGCCACCTATAGACCTAATGTCCACTCCCTCTTAAAATGCTCAGTAACACCTTTCATTTGATACACATATCGTACAAGCATATTCTAGAGTTACCCTTGGTCCACCTTTATGGCGATATCTCGAAAAGGCGTCCACCTATAGAACTAAGGATTACTCCCTTTTAAAATACTCATTACCATCTTTCATTTGATACCCATATCATACAAACACATTCTAGAGTCACCCCTGGCCCACCCTAATGGCGACATTTTGAAAAGGCGTCCACCTATAGATCTAATGCCCACTCCCTCTTAAAATGCTCAGTAACACTTTTCGTTTGATACCCATATCATACAAACATTCTAGAGTCACCCCTGGCCCACCCTAATGGCGATATCTCGAAAAGGCGTCCACCTATAGACCTAATGCCCACTCCCTCTTAAAATGCTCAGTAACACCTTTCATTTGATACCCATATCATACAAACACATTCTAGAGTCACCCCTGGCCCACCCTAATGGCGACATTTTGAAAAGGCGTCCACCTATAGACCTAATGCCCACTCCCTCTTAAAATGCTCAGTAACACTTTTCGTTTGATACCCATATCGTACAAACATTCTAGAGTCACCCCTGGCCCACCCTAATGGCGATATCTCGAAAAGGCGTCCACCTATAGACCTAATGCCCACTCCCTCTTAAAATGCTTAGTAACACCTTTCATTTGATTCCCATATCGTACAAACACATTCTAGAGACACCCCTGGTCCACCTTTATGGCGATATCTCGAAACGGCGTCCACCTATGGAACTAGTGATCACTCCTTTTCAAAATACTCATTAACAGCTTTCATTTGATACCCATATCGTACAAACATATTCTAGAGTCACCCCTGGTCCACCTTTATGGCGATTTCTCGAAAAGGCGTCCACCTATAGAACTAAGGATTACTCCCTTTTAAAATACTCATTACCACCTTTCATTTGATACCCATATCGTACAAACACATTCTAGAGTCACCCCTGGTCCACTTTAATGGCGATATCTCTAAAAGGCGTCCACTGATAGACCTAAGGCCCACTCCCTCTTAAAATGCTCAGTAACACCTTTCATTTGATACCCATATCGTACAAACAAATTCTAGAGTCAGCCCTGGTCCACCTTTATGGCGATATCCCTAAATGGCGTTCATCCATAGAACTATGGCCTACTCTTTCTTAAAATACTCTTTAATACCTTCCATTTGATACACATGTCATACAACCACATTCCAGGGTTACCCTAGGTTCATTTTCCTACATGGTGATTTTCCTTATTTTGTCTCCATAGCTCTCAACTGAGTATGTAATGTTCGGTTACACCCGAACTTCCTTCCTTACTTGTTTTCTATAGTTTTGTAATTTTGCCGCTTAAAAGCACTGAATAAACAAATTCTATTTTAAATGTTCTCATACACGAATTTATTTGGCTTGTAATTAAATTTACTGTATTCACCATATTACTATTCATTTATTGATTCTATGCATTCTTGCCTGTTAAGGAGAATCTACTGACGAACATATAATCGCAGAAGTCTTCTCAGGAGAAAATTCAATAATAGAAGAATCGTCCGATGATGAACCTCCTAAAAGTATTGCAGATATTATTCCAAGCCATAAGGAGGTCATTGATTCCATTGATACTATTCGAATTCAGTCGAAAATTGTAGACTTTTTTAAAAATAATTAACGAATTCGTACATGCATCATATGCAGTACTTATATGTAAGTACATATATAGAAGGGGTAAAGTATATCAACCGCTCCACTTAAATAGCTTCATCGCTTCTATTTGAATGAAATTTGGTGAAATTACTGTGCTATATAGTAGTGTTTAACTTAAGTTCGCTCCTAAATTTTGGATGGTTACGGAGATATAAGCGTCTGAGTTCTCACTTTTTTTGTGGAAGCCTTTTTTCTATAAGTCATAAGTCGTGTAATTGGCTTTCTAAGAAGAAATGAATAAAACGGTTTCTAAAGTATTTTTTCCATTCTTTTTGAATATAAATATAAAAAAAAATTTTAGAAAATTTTAGTAAAAGTTTTATGAAAAAAATTTTTTTTCTTCTCCTTATCTTCAAGAATTGATTTTAAAGACATTTTAAAAATTATTGTATTAAAGAAATTTTCACGTGCCAAAATAAAATAGGTATCATTTTAAAGGAAAAATATCAAGCTTTTATCTAAAAATAAAAATATGAAAAATGCCCCTCTTTGAAAAAAATTAAAAAAAAAAAATTTTTATAAAATTTTTACTAAAACTTTAAAAAAAAATTTTTTTATATTTATATTCGAAAATAATGGAAAAAATACTTTAGAAGGCGTTTTATTCCTTTCTTCTTAGAAAGACTTATGATTTATTGAAAAAAGGCTTCCACAAAAAAAAAATTAACAATTCAGAGGGTTATATCTCCGTAACCATCCAAAATTTTGGAGCGAACTTAAGTGAAATTAACACTACTATATAGCACAGCAATTTCACCAAATTTCATTCGAATCGAAGCGATGAAGCTTTTTAAGTGGAACGGTTGATATACTTTACCCCAGAACCCAATGAATGATACAAAATTCAGTATAACTGTTAATGTATTGATCTTTGTACACTTGAAATTATTTGTTTTAAATAAATGAATTCTCAGATGTTCCTTTTTAAATTGTTTGTGTTGGAGGCACTAGTAATTGCGGATTTCAATATAAGCACAATTAGTGTTTATAAGCTGGATATGGATATAAGCACAGTCAGTGCTTATAAATGGGCTTTCTATATAAGCACTCCCCGCTTATAAGCACGGATTTTCATGCATTTTCTACGATGCTTATATCCGGGAATTACTGTAATTGTGTTTTGCTGCATTAAATTTTTGCTACTATCGATGGACGATTCTCTCAAGGCAAACTTGTTTACATTGTAAATCTTAACAAGTAGCGCAACTAACACCTGATCGCTGAAAAGTCACACATTCTCACGCACAGTGTTCAACTCAGTTTCACAAAAAATAAATTTTAAATTATTTATCTTAATTTCTAAAAAGACACTATTCCCACAAATTGATGTATATGTGGAACATATAAGAAGTATTTGTTGTTATAAAAAGGAACTTTTTATTTATATTAAAGTTTTTATAATTTTTTTTCAATTTTATTTCAACAATTTCATGAGTTTTTGAAGCTTCTTCGTGCATTAAAATACAACAATGCGCACATATGTTTTGACGTTACATTTCGTACACGTTCCTATTTGCCATTCTCACAGTTCTAAATTCTTCAATAATGCCAGTGCAAATTTTGTTATTTGGTGCGATTTTATTTAGAATATGAAATAAGTATATAAAAACACGGTTTACCAATGAAGACAATGGCAGCAGTAATCAAATAATAGTTCCATTAATGGAACATGTGTTAAATAATTTATCGAAAATAACTATGCCAACGCGAGAGTTCAATGCAAGAACGGCTGCCGGTTAAGTAGCATGAAATTTGATTGCAGTAATAGGCCACCAACCTCAACAAATTTATTATAACAGACAGGCGCAAGTAGATTGCGACTTCTAGACGAGTAAGCATGAAGTAAGTATATTTCATGAATTGGCGTGCACCAGCGATAACTAAGCATTTGCCTATTTCTTCATGGGAGACATAAGCGGCACGAGCTGAATAAATTACTCTATTTTGGGTGAGACTACCATGGATTGGCAGTGCAGGAAAACTGACATGTATCAATAGGTAAGAAGATATTGATTTACGGGCACAACCTAACAAGAATCATCTAAAACCTTTCATTTCCAGTAAGATGACGACTGAAATTGAACCCAACCGATATACAATAAAGCAAAAACCAGATCACCAGTACAATAAAACAAGTACATTAGCATATAGAGAAAGAGGAGTTTACAGAGGATCCACCAAGGAAAATCCTGGAAATAATTGACTATACAAACCTCGTAAAATCTCATCGTCATCAATTTGGAAATACTTAACACCAGTTGTATGAAAAATTTAATTTAGTCCGTCCATGACCTGTCAAATGCACCTTACAAGGTTGCATCAGAACTATTTTTTTTTAATAACAAAATAGTAGTATGCAATGTACATTAGGGTGGGTCGATATGTATGGACGAAAGTTAACCGATATCACGCCATCGAGTTTTCGATAGGATTTGGGCTCAGAAGAAAAAATGTTCCACTACGCATACCCGAAAAAATAAATTTCGAGCCTGCGAAATTTAATTTTTTTTTACTTTTTTTCGACTTTGATTTTTAAGGCTTTTTTCATGACCTACTAAAAAAATTTTCACTTGATTGTAAAATTTTCATGTATACCCTGTCCGACCCAAAAATGTTCGCTAAAAACGTTGGCGATAACAGTTTTTGAAAAAAAAAATATTTTTTGGGTTTTGGGGAGTGTTTTGGTCGAAAAATTTAAACTTTCGCCCTTTTTAAGGGTTTTTTCAGCATACGTGCATTCATTTTCAAGGCTTTTTTTATGTATTTATTAAAAATTTGTGGTGAAAATGTTTTAAATTTTTTTTTTCAAATAATGTGTAATTTAAATTTTGTTTTGTTAGGAGGCATAAGGAACACAATATGTACGAAGGAGCATCATCATCGTCAGGGAATGTAGAGCACAATGAGGGCGAAGTAGAAGAAGCATCAACGTCAGCACCGCCGTTAGGCAACTTGCATTCTCATAATGTGGAACTATTGGGCCCAGAAAACGAACTAGATGAATTTTCTTTGCCAACTGCATTCGATATTCTGAAGTTTTGCTTTTTTTTGGCCGATCAGAACAGAAAGACAAATAAAATGTTCGCATACAAGGCATTCACACCAAACGTTTACGATAAACTTATAGAAATTTGCAGCAAACTGAATGTCGATTTATTGGATAAAAGAGCCGTCACATAAAAACTACATGCATTTCTTGACAAATTCAAGGAATTTCTAGGTCCGGACGATATTTGGAAAAATTTCAAAGTTTCGTTGATGGTACAAAGAAAATATTCTTCATCACACTGCAAACAAATCCTTGCAACAAAGACTTCATTTTTCATCTGGTGATGTACAC
Organism: Eurosta solidaginis; assembly: GCF_040869045.1. Lineage (NCBI taxonomy): Eukaryota > Metazoa > Arthropoda > Insecta > Diptera > Tephritidae > Eurosta > Eurosta solidaginis. The sequence goes on from NC_090324.1 coordinate 95,109,303, forward strand.
TCTAAACTTTTTGATTGATTTAACGACATGGTAATTTTATGTTGAATCTCTTGCTGCTGCTAAAAATCATATTCATTTCTGCTTAGTTTCCGCGAAAGTCACAAAAGGTATAATTTCAAACACAAAGTATAACAAACTTAGATTTTGCTACTGAGAATGTTTAGTAATTAAACATAAAATGCTGAAAATTTTTAAATGTGACCAAAAATGCAAAATTAACGTAGCGTTATGCTTATACTTGCAATAAAATGTGTTTAAATGCTCTCAGCGAGCGCTCTGCTCTCAACATGCAACGCATTCTCTCTCTTAGTACTGAAATAAATTTTACCGAGTTGCGTTTGCAAATTCGGTCGGTAAAAAATATTCTTATATTGTGTAGTGAGAAGATAATTTAAAATATTAATCTAATCTAATATCTAATATACATATTATAAATGGGAAAGTTTGGATGTTAAGATGTTTGGATGTTTGGATGTTTAGATGTTTGGATGTTTGGATGTTTGTCCAGACGTTTGTCTTTGTGACTCAATAACGCAAGAACGGCTGGACCGATTTGGATGAAATTTTGCACACATATAGCCAATAGTCTAGAAGGATCTACTAGCTATATATTTTTCAAAAAGGGCGTGGTCCCCGCCCCCTAGGAACAGTTATAATTTAATTATTATATTTTTTCGTCTTTGCGACTGAATCACGCCAGAATGGCTACACGGATTTTGATGAAATTTGGGACACAGACAGTAGTCTACTAGCGAAATTTTTTTCGAACATGGAAAGAGGGGTGGGGGTCCCACGACCCCTTCGAGAAATTATTTTTCATAATTTTTACACATTATAACTTTACGTATACTGGCCTTCACCAATATCACAGACTCAAGGGGTCAAATAAGTCGAGGGCTTACAAAGTAAGCAGTGACACCCTCCGCCCGCCCCCCTTTATCTCCCCCTCTGGTGTAAAATCCATAAATTGTTATAACTCAATCTAAATTTTCTCCTAAATCAATAGTTTTTGGTATTTGGTACATACAGAACGAGATCTAGACAATTTTGGAGGAACGATCAGTGGTCCTCTCCTCTACTCCCGCCATCCGCCCTCCAACAATTGTTTTTATTAGCACGCTTTTATTAGCTTTACCTGTATGTTTCTATGTAACTTTTTATTCGCTCCAATGCGCCTGCTGCCTTATTAACATGGTTTTATAATTAGCTTCACCTTATTTGTAATCCCGTAAGGGTCATATCGAGACCCTTCCGGGATCATTTCTGGATGGTTTTCGGGATCGGTCCGGGATTACGCCGGGGTAATTTCGGGACTTTTTCAGGAGTATTTCGGGATCATTTTGGGACCCTTTCGGGATCATTTCTGTATAGTTTTCGGGATCCGTCCGGGATCCCGTCGGGGTTATTTTGGGACATTTTCGGGACTATTCCGGAATCATTTCGGGACTATTTCGCGATCATTTGGGGACCCTTCCGGCATCATTTCTGGATGGTTTTCGGGATCCCGTCGGGGTACTTTCGGGATCATTTGCATACCTTCGAGAGATAAATTCTTGATGGTTTCCGGGATCATTACGGGACTTTTTCGGGGTTATTTTGGGTCCCTTTAGGCATCATTTCTGGATGGTCCTCGGGATTCGTCCGGCATCCCGTCGGGGTCATTTCGGGACTTTTTCGCGACTAATACGGGATCATTCGGCATCATTTCTGGATGGTTTTCGGGATCCGTCCGGGATCTCGTCGGGGTCATTTGGGGACTTTTTCGGGATCATTTGGGGGCTCTTCCGGCATCATTTCTGGATGGTTTTCGGGATCCGTCCTTGATCTCGCCTGGGCCATTTGGGGACTTTTTCGGGATCATTTGGGGGCTCTTCCCGCATCATTTCTGGATGGTTTTCGTGATCCGTCCGGGATCTCGTCGGGGTCATTTGGGGACTTTTTCGGGATCATCTGGGGCCTCTTCCGGCATCATTTCTGGATGGTTTTCGGGATCCGTCCGGGATCTCGTCTGGGTCATTTGGGGACTTTTTCGGGACCATTTGGGGGCTCTTCCGGCATCATTTCTGGATGGTTTTCGGGATCCGTCCGGGATCTCGTCGGGGTCACTTGGGGACTTTTTCGGGATCATTTTGGGGCTCTTCCGGCATTATTTCTGGATGGTTTTCGGGATCCGTCCGGGATCCCGTCGGGGTAATTTCGGGACTTTTTCGCGACTAATACGGGATCATTTGGGAACCCTCTCGGCATCATTTCTGGATGGTTTTCTTTATCCGTCCGGGATCCCGTCGGGGTCATTTCGGGACTTTTTCGCGACTAATACGGGATCATTTAGGAACCCTTTCGGCATCATTTCTGGATAGTTGTCGGGATCCCGTCACGGTAATTTCGGGACTATTAGGGGATCCTTTGAGGACCTTTCCGGCATCATTTCTGGATTGTTTTCGGAATCCTTTCGGGATCACGTCAGGGTCATTTTGGGACTTTTTCGGGGCTAATACGGGATCATTTGGGGATCCTCTAGGGGTCGTTTCGTGACTTTTTCTGTTTTATTTCGGGATAATTTGGGGACCCTTCCGGCATAATTTCTTGATGGTTTGCCGGATCCACCAGGGTCATTTCGGGACCATTTTGGGATCATTTGGGGACCCTTCCGAGATCATTTCTGGATCCGTCCGGGATGCCGTAGGAGCCATTTCGGGATTTTTTGTTACTTTTCCGGGATAGTTTTTGGACCCTTCCGGGATCATTTCTGGATCTGTGCGAGATCCCATCTGGGTCATTTCCGGACTATTTCGGGATCATTATGGGATCCTTCCGGAATGATTTGTGTATGGTTTTCGCGATCCGTCGTTGATTCCCTCGGAGCCATTTCGAAACTTTTTCTGGAGTATGTCGGGGTCATTTGGGGACTTTTTCGGGATCATTTGGGGGCTCTTCCGGCATCATTTCTGTATGGTTTTCGGGATCCGTTCGGGATCCTGTCACGGTCATTTCGGGACTATTAAGGGATCATTTGAGGACCTTTCCGGCATCATTTCTGGATAGTTTTCGGAATCCTTTCGGGATCCCGTCAGGGTCATTTCGGGGCTTTTTCAGGATCATTTAAGGATGGCTTTCAGGATTCGTCTGGACTTTTCCGAGACTATTTCGGGATCATTTTGGGACCTTCCCAAGATCATTTCTGGATGGATTTCGGGATTTGTCCGGGATGCCGTCAGGGTCATTTTGGGACTATTAGATGAGCATTTGAGGACCTTTCCGGCATCACTTCTGGATGGTTTTCGGTATCCGTTCAGGATCCCGTCGGAATAATTGCGGGACTTTTTCGGGATCATTGGGGTCCCTTCCGACATCATTTCTGGATGGTTTTTGGGATTCGTCCGGCATCCCGTCGGGGTCATTTCGGGACTTTTTTTCGACTAATACGGGATCATTTTCGGGCCCTTTCGGTAACATTTCTGGATAGTTGTCGGGATCCATTCGGGATCCCGTCAGGGTCTTTTCGGAACTATTGGGAGATCATTTGAGGACCTTTCCGGCATCATTTCTGGTTAGTTTTCGGGATCCTTTCGGGGTCCAGTCAGGGTCATTTCGGGACTTTTTCGGGATCATTTAGAGATGGCTTTCAGGATTCGTCCGGGAACCCGTCAGGGTAATTTCTGAACTTTTCCGAGACTATTTCGGGATAATTTTGGGACCCTCCCAAGATCATTTCTGGATGGATTTCGGGATCTGTCCGGGATGGGGATGCCGTCAGGGTAATTTTGGGACTATTAGGTGATCATTTGAGGACCTTTCCGGCATCACTTCTGTATGGTTTTCGGTATCCGTTCAGGATCCCGTCGGAATAATTGCGGGACTTTTTCGGGACCATTTGGTGTCCCTTCCGGCATCATTTCTGGATGGTTTTTGGGATTCGTCCGGCATCCCGTCGGGGTCATTTCGGAACTATTAGGAGATCATTTGAGGACCTTTCCGGCATCATTTCTGGATAGTTTTCGGGATCCTTTCGGGGTCCAGTCAGGGTCATTTCGGGACTTTTTCGGGATCATTTAGAGATGGCTTTCAGGATTCGTCCGGGAACCCGTCAGGGTAATTTCTGAACTTTTCCGAGACTATTTCGGGATAATTTTGGGACTTTCTCAAGATCATTTCTGGATGGATTTCGGGACCAGTCCGTGTAATGTCAGGGTAATTTTGGTATTAGGTGATCATTTGAGGACCTTTCCGGCATCACTTCGGGATGGTTTTCGGTATCCGATCAGGATCCCGTCGGAATCATTGCGGGACTTTTTCGGGATCATTTGGGGTCCCTCCCAAGATCATTTCTGGATGGATTTCGGGATCTGTCCGGGATCCCGTCAGGGTCATTTAGGGGTGCGTTCTAGATCCCGTCAGGGTCATTTCGGGACTTCTTCGGGAATATATCGGGATCATTTCTGGATGGTTTATGGGATCCGTCCATGACCCCTTGAGGGTCATTTCGGGACTATTAGGTGATCATTTGAGGACCTTTCCGGCATCACTTCTGGATGATTTTCGGTATCCGTTCGGGATCCCGTCGGAATCAATGCGGGACTTTTTCGGAATCATTTGGGATTCTTTCCGGCATCATTTCTGGAGGGTTTTCGGGATTTGTCCAGGATCCCGTCGGGGTTATTTCGGGACCTTTTCGGTTCTAATACGGGATCATTTGGGGATCCTCTAGGGGTCGTTTCGTGACTTTTTCTGTGTTATTTCGGGATCATTTTGGGACCCTTTCGGCATAATTTTTTGATGGTTTGCCGGATCCATCAGGGTCATTTCGGGACCATTTTGGGATCATTTGGGGACCCTTTCGAGATCATTTCTGGATCCGTCCGGGATGCCGTAGGATCCATTTCGGGATTTTTTGTTACTTTTCCGGAATAGTTTTTGCACCTTTCCGGGATCATTTCTGGATCTGTGTGGGATCCCATCTGGGTCATTTCCAGACTATTTTGGGATCATTTTGGGATCCTTCCGGAATCATTTCTGTATGGTTTTCGCGATCCGTCGTGGATCCCCTCGGAGCCATTTCGGAACTTTTTCTGGAGTATGTCGGGATAATTTAGGGAGGGTCCTGGATATTTTCTGGATGGTTTTTGAGATCCGCCCAGGAGCCCGTCAGGGTCATATCGGAACCTTTTCGGGATCATTTTGGAACACCTTCAGAGATCATTTCTGTGTGGTTCTCTGGATACGTCTAGAGTCGGTTTTTTTGGGACTATTCGGGGAACTTTTGGAGACCCTTTCGGGGCATTTCTGGATGGCTTTCGGGATCCGTCCGCGATAGCGTGGGGGTCATTTCGTATCTTTTTCTGGATAATTTCGGGATCATTTGGGATCCTATCAGGTTATCAGCTCATTTAGTTATTTTTTTTACTCAATTACAAAAATAAAATGCATTAGACAGAAAACAAAATTTTAAACAGATAATAAGCAGGCTAACGCGAATAGCCCATATATTTAAATTTCTCCTTGCGGACGGGGCCGCGGGTAAAGGCTAGTATATTATAAATGGGAAAGTTTGGATGTTTGGATGTTTGTCCAGGCGTTTGTTTTTGTGACTCAATCACGCAAGAACGGCTGAACCGATTTGGATGAAATTTGGCACGCATATAGCCAATAGTCTAGAAGGATCTACTAGCTATATATTTTTCAAAAGGGGGGAGGTCCCCGCCCCCTAGGAACAGTTATAATTTAATTATTGTATTTTTTCGTCTTTGTGACTGAATCACGCCAGAACGGCTACACGGATTTTGATGAAATTTGGGACACAGACAATAGTCTACTAGCGAAATTTTTTTCGAACATAGAAAGGGGGGTGGGTTCCCACGACCCCTTCGAACAATTACTTTTTAATAATTTTTACACATTATAACTTTACGTATACGGGCCTTCACCAATATTACAGAGTCAATGGGTCAAATAAGTCTAGGGCTTACAAAGTGAGCAGTGACACCCACCGCCTCCTCCCCCCTCTCTCTTCCTCTCTGGTGTAAAATCTATAAATTGTTATAACTCAATATACATTTTCTCCTGAATCAATAGTTTTTGGTATCTGGCACATACAGATCGAGATCTAAACAATTTGGAAAAACGACCAGTGGTCCTCTCCTTCTCCTCCCGCCATCCTCCCTCCTTCAATTGTATTTATTAGCATGCTTTTATTAGCTTTACCTGTATGTTTCTACGTATCTCTTCATTCGCTCCAACGCGCCTGCTGCCTAATTAACCAGGTTTTATAATTAGCTTCATCTTATTTGTCTCGATATGACCCTACAGGGATCATTTCTGGATGCTTTTCGGGATCCGTCCGGGATCCCGCCGGGGTCATTTCGGTACTTATTCGGGACTATTTCGGGATCATTTTAGGACCCTTCCCGGATAATTTCTGCATAGTTTTCGGGATCCGTCCGGGATCCCGTCGCGGTTATTTTGGAACATTTTCGGGACTTTTCCGGGATAATTTTGGAACTATTTCGCGATCATTTGGGGACCCTTCCGGCATCATTTCTGGATGGGTTTCGGGATCCGTCCGGCATCCCGTCGGGGTATTTTCGGGATAATTTGCGTACCTTTGAGAGAAAAATACTTTACGGTTTCCGGGATCATTACGGGACTTTTTCGGGGTCATTTTGGGCCCCTTTCGTAATCATTCCTGAATGGTTTTAGGGATCCGTCCGGGATACCGTCGGGCCATCTCTGGGCTATTTCGGGATCATTAGGGGTATCTTCCGGCATCATTTCCGGATTGTTTTCGAGATCCGTACGGGATCCCGTCGGGGTCATTTTGGAACTTTTTTTCGACGAATATGGGATCATTTGCGAACCTTTTCGGCATTATTTCTGGATGGTTTTCGGGATCCGTCTGCGATCCCGTCAGGGACTATTTCGGGATAATTTGGGGTACCTACCGGCATCATTTCTGGATGGTTTTCGGTATCCGTCCGGCATCCCGTCGGTGTCATTTCGGGATCTTTTTGGGACTTTTTGGGGTCTCCTCCGGCATCATTTCTAGATGGTTTTCGGGATCCTTCCGGGATCCTCTCGGCTCATTTGGAACTTTTGCGGGATCATTTGGGGTCTCTTCCGGCATCATTTCTGGATGGTTTTCGGGATCCGTCCGGGATCCCGTCGATGCCATTTCGGGACTATTTCGGCATCATTTGGGGTACCTTCCGGCGTAATTTCTAGATGATTTTCGGGATCCGTCCGGGATCCCGTTGGGGTCATTTCGGAACTTTTTCTCGACTCATACAGGATCATTTGGGACCCTTTCGGCATAATTTCTGGATGGTTTACCGGATCCGTCCGGGATCCCGTCCTCGTCATTTCGAGACTTTGAGCACCTTTCCGGCATCATTTCTGGATGGTTTTCGGTATCCGTCTGGTATCCCTTCAGGGTCATTTCGGGACTATTTCGGGATCATTTTGGGGTATCCACGGGCATCATTTCTGGATGGTTTTCGGTATTCGTCTGGGATCGCGTCGGGGTCATTTCAGTACTTTTTCGGGATCCGTCAGTGATTCCGACGGGGTCATTTCGGGACTATTTGGGGATCGTTTGGGAACCTTTAGGGAATCATTTCTGTATAGTTTCGGGGATCCCTTCAGGGTAATTTCGGGACTATTTCGGGATCATTTTGGGGTATCCACCGGCATCATTTCTGGATGGTTTTTGCAATTCGTCTGGGATCCCGTGGGGGTCATTTCAGGATTTTCGGGATCCGTCCGTGATCTCGACGGGGTCATTTCGGGAATATTTCGAGATCATTTGTACCGGCATCATTTCTGGTTGGTTTTCGGGATCCGTCTGGGATCCCATCGGGGTCATTTCAGGACTTTTTCGGGGTCATTTGGGGTAGGTACTGGCATCATTTCTGAATGGTTTTCGGGATCCGTACGGAATACCGTCAGGTTCATTTCGGGACTTTTTCGGGATCATTTAAGCATGGTTATCAGGATCCGTCCGAGATCCCGTCAGGGTAATTTCTGGGACCTTTTCAAGATCATTCCTGGATGGATTTCGGGATCTGTCCGTGATCCCGTTAGGGTCATTTCGGGATCCGTTCGAGATCCCGTCAGGGTCATTTCGGGATAATTTTTGGATGGTTTTCAGGATCCGTCCGGGATCCCATCGGGTTCATTTCGGGACTTTTTCGGGATCATTTGGGGTTCCTTCCGGGATCATTTCTGGAACGTTTCCGGCATCCGTCCGGGATCTCGTCGGGGTCATTCCAGGACTTTTTCGGGATCATTTGGGGTACCTTCCGGCATCATTTCTAGATGATTTTGGGTATCCGTCCGGGATCCCGTCGTTGTCATTTCCGGATCATTTGGGTACCTACCGGCATCATTTCTGGCTGGCTTTCGGGATCCATCCGGGATCCCGTCGGGGTCATTTCGGGACTATTTCGGGATCACTTGGGGTACCTTCCGGCATCATGTCTAGATGGTTTTGGGTATCCGTCCGGGATCCCAACGGGGTCATTTCGGGACCTTTTCGCGACTAATATGGGATCATTTGAGGACCCTTTCGGCATCATTTCTGGATGGTTTTCGGGATCCGTCCGGGATTCCGTAAGCGTCATTTCGGGACTATTAGGGGATTATTTGGGGACCTTTCCGGCATCATTTCTGGATAGGTTTAGGAATCCGTTCGGGATCGCAACGGGGTCATTTCGGGATCCTTTGGGGTACCTACCGGCATCATTTCTGGATGGTTTTCGGGATCCGTACGGGATCCCGTCAGGTTCATTTCGAAATTTTTTCGGGATCATTTATGCATGGTTTTCAGGATCCGTCCGAGATCCCGTCAAAGGTAATTTCTGGACTTTTCCGAGACTATTTCAGGATCATTTGGGGGCCCTTCCAAGATCATTCCTGGATGGGTTTTGGCATCTGTCCGTGATCCCGTTAGGGTCAGTTAGGGATCCGTTCGAGATCCCGTCAGGGTCATTTCGGAACTTTTTCAGGGCTAATACGTGATTATTTGGGGACCCTTCCGGCATCACTTCTGGATGGATTTCGGGATCTGTACGGGAACCCATTCGGGTAATTTCGGGACTTTTTCGGAACTATTTCGGGACCCTTCCGGAATCAATTCTTGATGGTTTGTCGGATCCATCAGGATAATTTCGGGACCATTTTGGTATCATTTGGGGATCCTTCCGAGGTCATTTCTGGATCCGGCCGGGATGCCGTAGGGGTCATTTCGAGATTTTGTTGTTACTTTTTCGGGATAGTTATGGGACCCTTCCGGGATAATTTCTGGATCCGTGCGGGATCCCATTGGGGTCATTTCGGAACTTTTTCAGGGCTAATACGGGATCATTTGGGGACCCTTTCGGCATCACTTCTACATGGATTTCGGGATCTGTACGGGAACCCATCGGGGTAATTTCAGGACTTTTTCGGGACTATTTCGGAATCCTTTAGGGGTAATTTCATAACTTTTTCTATATTATTTCGGGATCATTTGGTGACCCTTCC
>NC_090324.1:96618918-96745469 GCF_040869045.1 Eurosta solidaginis
GGACCAAGCACTGCTGCCGAGCATACGATTCGTCTCAAACACAACCGACCGCTGAAGCAACGATACTACCCCCGCAACCCGGCCATGCAACAAGTCATCAACGAAGAGGTAGACGAGCTATTAGCAGGAGGAAGGATAGAACCATCGCGAAGCGCGTACAGCTCGCCAATCGTGCTAGTCCGCAAAAAACAGGGCACGTGGAGGATGTGCATCGATTACCGTCAACTCAACGCCGCCAGCGAACCAGACGCCTATCCGTTGCCGCAAATTGGAGCCATTCTCGACCAGCTGAAAGAGGCGAAATTCATCTCGACCATTGACTTGAAGAACGGCTACTGGCAAATCCCGCTCGCCAGAGCATCCCGACCATACACCGCATTTACAGTTCCTGGCAGAGGGTTGTTCCAGTGGAAAGTCATGCCATTTGGCCTACACTCTGCTCCGGCTACCTTTCAACGCGCTCTGGATTCGATACTTGGACCCGAACTCCGACCAAAAGTTTTCGCCTACCTGGACGATATCATCGTATTGGGAGATACCTTCGCAGAACACTTGGCGATCTTGAGGGAAGTGTTCGAGCGCCTACAAAGACACAGGATGCAAGTAAACTTCGAAAAATGCAGCTTCGTCCAGCAACAACTCCATTACCTAGGACATATCATCAGTTCGAAAGGAATTCACACCGATCCAGCAAAAGTATCCGCTGTACAGGAGATGCCTGCACCGAAAACGCTCAAAGAGCTTCGCCGTTTTCTTGGACTCGCGTCATGGTACCGCCGCTTCGTGGCAGACTTCTCTACGCTCGCTGCGCCGCTTAACCAACTGCTGAAAAAGGGACAAGTCTGGAAATGGGAGGCGCAACAAAATCACGCTTTCAAAGCTCTCAAGGATAAGCTCTCCAGCGCGCCAATACTTTGTTGTCCGGACTTCTCTCGACCGTTTTTTCTCCAGACCGACGCAAGCGGAGAGGGCCTGGGCGTCGTGCTCTATCAACGCCATTCCGACCACGAGAATGTAGTAGCCTACGCCAGCCGAAGCCTAACCCAGCTGGAAAAGCGATATTCGGCCACCGAACAAGAATGCCTCGCCGTGCTATGGGGTATCCGTAAGATGAGACCGTACCTGGAGGGGTATCACTTCACCGTCATCACCGACCACCACTCACTAAAATGGCTGCACTCACTCCAAAACCCCTCTGGACGTCTGGCAAGATGGGCACTGGAATTGCAACAATATAATTTCGAGATAGAATACCGAAAAGGAGCACAGAACGTGGTAGCCGACGCACTCTCCCGCTGCCCGCTACGACACGCCGATGACGACATTTTGTACACCATAACCAACGGAACAAACGACTGGCACGAGAGGAAAGCAAGACAGGTGCGGGAAAAACCCCAAGCACATCCAGATTACCAGATCGTCGATAACCGACTCTTCCGCCACATTTCCCCGAGAAATCAACTTTCGCGGTCACCGCAATGGAAGCTGTGCATCCCAGCCGACAGACGAAAGGACGTACTACAGGAAGTCCACGACGCCGCCGCCGCCGGACATCTCGGGGTGAAGAAGACGCTTAAGAGAGCACAACAGAACTATTACTGGCCCGGGATGTTCCGCGATGTCCTCAAACACGTACGGAAGTGTATCAGATGCGCAGAATACAAAGTCGAGCAAAGACGCCCAGCAGGATTGATGGCAACCATGCAATCATCACGACCGTGGGAAATAGTAACCGCTGACTTCGTAGGACCACTACCCCGTTCCAAGCAAGGAAATACTTGCCTCCTCGTAATGGTGGACAAATTCTCCAAGTGGGTGGAGTTGATCCCAGTGCGCCAAGCGACAACGGCAAGCGTAATCAAAGCACTCCAAGAAAGAGTCATATACCGATTTGGCTGCCCGAAAACCCTCCTCACAGACAATGGCAAACAATTCGTCGGGAAGGCATTAGCAACGTTTTTGAACGACCACCGCATCGATCACAAGTTTACGGCAGCCTACGCCCCGCACGAAAACCCCACCGAGCGAACCAACCGAGTCGTGAAAACCATGATGGCTCAGCGATGCAAGAACGACCACCGCACCTGGGACCAGGAGATACCGCAAATAGCATTCGCGATAAACACGGCCAGCCACGAATCTACAACAGCATCAGCAGCAGAAATCAACTTCGGTAGAGACCTTACAGCACCGCAGCAAGTGCGCACGGAGGGAGCAGTACCAGCAGAGCCACCAACCGTACCACCGTCCATCACCAAGTTGTGGGACGAGATAAAAGGGCATCTAGCCAAAGCTTCAAAGCAACAGAAAAAACACTACGACTTACGCAGACGGCAATGGAAGCCACGTATAGGTGAGCAGGTAATGAAAAGGGACCACCCACTCTCATCCGCGGCAGACAAATTCGCCCAGAAGTTAGCACCAAAATTTTCCGGCCCGTACTTGGTGATGGAATACGTTTCGACGAACACGGTAAAATTAGGCCACCCGGAGCAACCAAAGCGGCAACACGCACACGCACACTTGCAAGACTTAAAGCCGTACGAATCATAAACAACCCGTTTATCTCTCCATTCCAGGAACCAGACCATCCAACATGAGTCAAAAACACCGGCAACCCATACCACCGGACTCACCAAAACCAATACGGCCGTGGTACCCACCGTTTGAGGCAACATTATGGCCGGCAAACAAACCAAGGATACAACGCATACAAATTTTTCATGGGCCGCCAATAAACCACCTAATGGCCATCCGGGAGAAGGAGTCGGCGACAGAGCCGCAAGAACGGCGCGCCCCCGAAACCAACGAAACAACAAAAACAGCGCAAAAAAAATTACCGGATCCCGAGGAATTTTTTAGAGAACTAAGGCTAAAACGCCCGGCCAACCAATCCAAGAAAACCTGGACATTCCGGTGGAAAGCACAGCGGGTGAGGGTAGAAGTGATAAATGACAAACACGCAAAGGTGTCACTCATGGGAAAGAAACGAATCGTACCAATCGAATAAGGCACTGAAGAAGGAAGACGAGACCAACCAAAATTTTCTATTTTTATATATATATGCACCCTCTGTTAATTTTAAGAGAAAATGAAATGTGAATTATTTTTCAAATTACAAAAAAAAAAAAAAAAAAAAAAATTTATTTTCATATATACATCTACATAACATCAAAAGGGAACGAGAGAAGTATGACAACGGATACAGTTCAGTACAACTCCACCCCCGACAAAAAAAAAAACAACAAAATTTTTTTTTTAAAATTAATTAGAATGATGTTTTTTACAATTGAACCTGAAATAGTCACATTAACTCTGTTAAACTTAAGTAGAATGACTCTGTATATTTTTGGAAAAAATAGTTTTTTTTAAATAAAGTGCTTCGCCCACACGCACACCGGCATAATACCTAGGCCATGCCTGGAGATCCACCTTTCCCCCACCGCAGCTTTCCGTCAACCGAAGTGGGAGGGGGACTGTAACGTAACGTTACAATAACGTAACTCCCCCTGTATTTCCTTATTCACCTAAACCTGAACCCCCCTGTACTTATTTTGCTATAGCATAGCCAACAACCACTTCTTTTATAGCATATTCAACAACCAACTAAATTGCGAACCAATGAAAATCACAATAATGGTGCGTTGAATTCTCAACCAGTTTGCGTCACCACCCATATAAACACTGCATTTGCATTTTCGCAATTCAGTCGTCGCAGGTGAGCCAGCGGGAGTGGATGTCTTTTTAAAGACATATTTTTCCCTCCTGCTAGCTAGCTGAGTGGAAGGGGCGCCGTCATGGCGCGGGTCACCCTTCACTTAGGTAAGGACGACGGGGAGGATGCCTTGTGCTACTTTGCCCCCGCGCCCTCCTAGGTGTTGAGTGGCCCGACGCCTTCATGGCCATTTAACCCCTCGCCCTCAGTTCTAGCTTAGGCTGGCTGAGCGGAAGGGGCGCTGTCATGGCGCGGGTCACCCTTCACTTAGGTAAGGACGACGGGGAGGATGCCTTGTGCTATTTTGCCCCCCGCGCCCTCCTATGTGTTGTGTGGCCCGATGCCTTAATGACATTCCACCCCTTCCCCTCAGCTCTGGTTTCGGCCGTGAGCCGATGCGTGCGCACAGGGGCTACCGCTGTGCCGTTAAGGTGCACTTCCCCTCCGCCCACGGGTCGACCCACGGTGTATCGGCTGGTACAACCCGCCCCCCTTACGCACCTTCTACTAGTGTGCAAGTAGGGAGGCGGGGGTGTCCAGCGGTGAAACCAGCACTAACGAGTCCTCGCAGTCTCTTCCGCAGGTGACTGACCCGCGCCTACCACAGCTGCCGAAGAAGAGCGACTAGAGATCCCGTTGCAGCCGACCGACCAATACCAGCCCGTTGGTACGCCTATCCGACCCCGCCCGGAACACGCAGCCGCTGTCCAGGTAAACCCCGTCGCCGGCCCATTTTCTCTCTCTCTCTCTGCCCTGGTACGCGCTCCGTAGCCCACCGCCGCTGCCGTCGCACCGTCGCCCCTCGGGTGCCACCGCTGCTACGACGACCGTTGGCCGTTCGCCATCCTACCGCCGTTAAGCCACTGTATCCGTCCCGCCGCTGCTACGACGACCGTTGGCCGTTCGCCATCCTACCGCCGTTAAGCCGCTATATCCGTCCCGCCGCTGCTACGACGACCGTTGGCCGTTCCCCATCCTACCGCCGTTAAGCCGCTGCATCCGTCACGCCGCTGCTACGACGACCGTTGGCCGTTCGCCATCCTACCGCCGTTGAGCCGCTGTATCCGTCCCGCCGCTGCTACGACGACCGTTGGCCGTTCGCCATCCTACCGCCGTTAAGCCGCTGCATCCGTCACGCCGCTGCTACGACGACCGTTGGCCGCTCGCCATCCTACCGCCGTTAAGCCGCTGCATCACCGTCCATCCAGTTCGCTGGTGCCGTCATTTCGTCTATACCGCTACACCCATCCGTCCGCTAATACCGTCCGCCGTCCAATCACTGCGCTCATACTACTGTACCAATCCGTCCGCTAATACTGTCCGCCGTCCAGCCACTGCGCTCATACTACTGTACCAATCCGTCCGCTAATACTGTCCGCCGTCCGGCCGCCGCGCTGATCCCGCCGCTGCTCCCGGACAACCGTACCATCCCGCCCGCTACTGCACCGCCGCTAAACCACCGTACCGACCTCTCCGCTACTACTACGCCTATTAGCCACCGCCTCCATCTTTGTACGGAAAGCTGCTGTCCGCCTAATATCCCCAGCCGTGTGTGCGTGTGTTCGTAACACATAAATATCGTGTATTTATTCAGTAGGGGTTTGTGGGACCTTTACTCGACTCTGGATTGACTGAGTGTTACCCCAGCCTTAGACAAAACCCACCTCACGCAGAATAGAAAATTAGTAAAATTTTGGACAATGGGCGTGGCACCGCACACTTTTAAAAGAAGGTAATTTAAAACTTTTGCAAGCTGTAATTTGGCAGTCGTTGAAGATATCATTATGAAATTTGGCAGGAACGTTACTCCTATTACTATATGTACGCTTAATAAAAATTAGCAAAATAGGGGAAGGACCACGCCCACTTTTAAAAAAAAAATTTTTTTAAAGTAAAATTTTAACAAAAAATTTAATATCTTTACAGTATATAAGTAAATTATGTCAACATTCAACTCCAGTGATGATATGGTGCAACAAAATACAAAAATAAAAGAAAATTTCAAAATGGGCGTGGCTCCGCCCTTTTTAATTTAATTTGTCTAGGATAGTTTTAACGCCATAAGTCGAACAAAAATTAACCAATCCTTTTCAAATTTGGTAGGGGTAGATTTTATGACGTTAACTGTTTTCTGTGAAAATGGGCGAAATCGGTTGATGCCAGGCCCAGTTTTTATAGACAGTCGTCCGTCTGTCCTTCCGCATGGCCCTTAACACGATAACTTGAGCAAAAATCGACATATCTTTAATGAACTTAGTTCACGTGCTTAGTTGAACTCACCTTATCTTGGTATGTAAAATGAACGAAATCCGACTATGACCACACCCACTTTTTCGATATCGAAAATTACGAAAAATGAAAAAAATGCCATAATTCTATACCAAATACGAAAAAAGGGATGAAACATGGTAAGGTAATTGGATTGTTTTATTGACGCGAAATATAACTTTAGAAAAAACTTTATAAAATGGTTGTGACACCTACCATATTAAGTAGAAGAAGGGCAGGGCGAAATAAAAAACACTTAAAATCTTGGCAGGTATTACATATATAAATAAATTAGCGGTATCCAGCAGATGATGTTCTGGTTCACCCTGGTCCACATTTTGGTCGATATCTGGAAAACGCCCTCACATATACAACTACCACCACTCAATTTTAAAACTCTCATTAATACCCTTAATTTGATACCCATATCGTACAAACTCATTCTAGAGTCACCCCTGGTCCACCTTTATGGCGATATCTCGAAAAGGCGTCCACCTATAGAACTAAGGCCCACTCCCTTTTAAAAATACGCATTAACGCCTTTCATTTGATACCCATATCGTGCAAACAAAGTCTAGAGTCACCCCTGGTCCACCTTCATTGCTATACCTCGAAAAGGCGTCCACCTATAGAACTAAGGCCCACTCCCTTTTAAAATACTCATTAACTCCTTTCGGTTGATACCAATATTGCACAAACGAATTCTAGATTTACCCCTGGCACACCTTTATGGCGATATCTCGAAACGGCGTCCACCTATGGAACTAAGGACACCCCTGGTCCACCTTTATGGCGATATCTCGAAAAGGCGACCACCTATACAACAACCACCACTCCCTTTTAAAACCCTCATTAATACCTTTAATTTGATACCCATATCGTACAAACACATTCTAGAGTCACCCCTGGTCCACCTTTATGGCGATATTCCGAAACGGCATCCACCTATAGAACTAAGGCCCACTCCCTTTTAAAATACTCATTAACACCATTCGTTTGATGCCCATATTGTACAAACAAATTCTAGGGTCGCCACTGGTCCACCTTTGTGGCGATATCTCGAAACGGCGTCCACCTATGGAACTAAGGATTACTCCCTTTTAAAATACTCATTAACACCTTTCATTTGATACCCATATCGTACAAACGCATTCTAGAGTCACCCTTGGTCCACCTTTATGGCGATATCTCGAAAAGGCGACCACCTATACAACAACCACCACTCCCTTTTAAAACCCTCATTAATACCTTTAATTTGATACCCATATCGTACAAACGCATTCTAGAGTCAACCCTGATCCACCTTTATGGCTATATCCCTAAATGGCGTCCACCTATAGAACTATGGCCCACTCCCTCATAAAATCCTCTTTAATGCCTTTCATTTGATACACATGTCATACAAACACATTCCAGGGTTGCCCACGGTTCATTTTCCTACATGGTTATTTTCCCTTATGTTGCCACCATAGCTCTCAACTGAGTATGTAATGTTCGGTTACACCCGAACTTAACCTTCCTTACTTGTTCTTATTTAAAATATAGATTAGTTATCATTATTTCGAAAAAAACTTATGAAATTTGCTTCAAATATATTATCCACTGACTTTTTGTACTGTGTATTTATAAGTAAGAAAAGTGTTTAACATAGGAAAGGAGTTGTGATGACAATTCCAATAGAACGCTTTGTCGCATACTTCGCTTGGACTTGGCATAAGCTTATCATAATTCAATATTCAACGAGTTATTTACACTTAAAGAATAAAAAAATATTTTTGTGTAATAACAGCAACTATTGCACTTTTATTCATTCGCCGTCAGTTAAGCAGGTGATTTCATTTAATAGTTTGTATATTTCACCCTCATTTACGCCATAGTGAATGCGATAGTCGCTGTTATTACACAAACAATTGCTATGCATTGAAAAGTTAACAGTCGAGTTACTATTGCTATTTTGTAGTCAGCAATTTAAACCCATATTTTTTTTTCGTCTTACATGCTTAAACCTATTGCGACTTAAAAGTACATAATGCCTAACAGCTAAAATCTTATCACTATGAATACTTGCGAATGCCCCCATTGATTATTAAAAAAGCAAATATTAATAGTTAGAGACAAAAAATTACTAATTTCAAATATGTTGATACCTACCCAGAACCATATCTACGACCTTTAGACTTATAAAGGATTTCTTTCCTAATCCGCCGTAGCAGTTATACTCCCACGCCAACTCGTCAGTAAAGAGTGGCCGAAAAATGATGGCCGACTATAAAATTATAAGATTATATATATATACAATTATTGAGTGTTTTATTTATATATTAGATCTAGTAAACATAGGGGCATACCATAGCATCAGCGTGAGCCTTATTGGTAAGGCACTCTTCCACTTTCAGCACTGTTTCTTCCGATGACATAGGGAGCAAACTTTGTAAAAAGGTTTGTTCCTCGCTACACACGTCTCCGGAGATACGGCCGATGCTTCTTTGCATTTTGGCGGAAAGCACCTTAACCTCACGCAGAACTTGGCCTTGAGTCTGCACCTGTGCACGTTCGGGCATATACAATTTAAGTTGAGTTTCATTAAGGTAAAATTTCATTTATGGACAAACAGGATAGCGGTAGACCATCGGTGCAAATCATTAAATCAAACACCAAAGATTTATCAATTGGTTGTGAAATAATGCCAACACTACCACTCTATGGACGGAATTTATTAAAAATACCCACCTTGTCGGCAATCACTTTTTCTAAGGCGGCTAGTCGCTTCAACATTTCTTCTTGCCGGGCCTCTATCCTTGAAACTCCAGCCAAAAGGCGTTCCATTTGAGTGACCTCTTCAAAGTCACTCTTTTCAGCCAGTGGTTGGGTGGCAGCACGTTGATAAAATGGTTGCGAAATTTGGAAGCGTCGTGATACTAAAAAAAAAAGATGTATAAAATTAGAAAGAACTTAATGAGAATAATCATCGTGATAGGCACAACTAAGAATAAAAAAATTGCATTATCATTTGCCTGATTGGTTCCCGGCTCCTCTTCCTTGATAGAATTTAAATCCATATTTGACCTATAGAAAATTATAAAATAGATTATGTAATAATGGAACTAAAATTAATTTATTACCTACTGGGATTGCAAAATACTTAAAGTCTAGGTCCTCCTTACTTATGCTATAAATGCTCTCATCTATAATCTGACCTACTAAAATACCTAATCCAGATGAGGAAGCAATGGGCTCTCTAAAAACGTCTGCAACTTGTGTCAAAATTACAACATAAAAAGTGTTTCCTTCGCTCTGTTGATTGACAAGTTTTAGGAAACCCATTTTACTGCTACAAAAAAAAAATTTAAAAAGAATTTATAACAAATTTATCCATACTTGAAATTTTGCTGAAATCCGTAAAATTTCGCCTTTCTTCAATTCTTAAAAATAATTGCTGCAGTATATTATTTGGACTATTAATCGTTTTCTTAATATGTTGCATATAATTTTCGAATTTATATGCTGAAAAGTTATCTAGTGGACGGAACTGTTTAACGCAATCAGTTAAATGTAAAATCCCGTGAACATTAAAGCTAACAAAATCCGCGCCGTATAATTCAGCACACACTCTAACAAATTCTTCTAACATTTCATTCGCGACATTGGATTCTACTCTACAAGAATTCTCACAAGAGAGAAATCTAATACCGCAATGTTAAAGCAAAAAGTGAGAATACAGGTTGTCTGGAATACAGTCTTTTAAAACGAACATACCTGAATACAATAAAAATTGGCGGTATTCTGTTGACTTCCAGCTTTTTACTTGATCTAAATCTCGGCTGCGTCTAGGGAATTCAGAGGGAACGTAACTGTTTAGAAACTTCAATTTTGCATTCATTCTTGTTACATTTCCTCTTGTAACAAGTTTTGCAAGTAGTTTCTTCATTACTCCCAAGTCTACTAAATGCATAGGTTCTAAAGGGAACTGAGAAACCATGGCAATATTTACGGATTCTAACACATTTTCATTATCTTTGAATTGATCTAGATGATGTTGTATATCTACTCTATTCTTAAAAGAGTTATCTGTTCTGGGTTCTGCTACAACTTAAGAAAAGCTCATCCTAGCTCCGAACGTCTGACCTATTTGTTCACATTTAAGGTAGATTCTTGCCCCTGTGTGCGACTTGACACCAGTTACAAAAGATCGTGCTGGTGAATCGCAAGTGAAAACCCTTATATGAAATTTTTTTAAAACTTCAGCGGATCCTACCTTTACTCGGTTCTGACGTAAATTATTTACTTCTGCGCAAAATTCCAATAAAAAACTATTTGCGTCCGGTGGCTTACTCATTCTTGAGTAGCAAGCGATGAAAAAGGGCCTTGACTTGGGAAACTCTACTACGTGGCCTAAAATTGGCCATAATGCCCTATTAGAACTTTTGCAAATTTTCTGTCCGTCTATGCCTACATGTATGGAAATCCGTTCCAAGTCTTGTAAAAAATTAAATTCTTCAAATTCGAAACTGTGTTGTTTTCCAAAATATAATAGCTCTCCCTCGGGAAAAGGTCTAATAAAAACTGCTTCCCTACTTGTCCCATAACTGTTCGGCGCCCTCCAAGGAACGTAAAAGGTCGGTAAAGCTGATTTGTGTTGTTTTTTGCCGGATCGCCCAACCTTTCAACGCTGATCGTATTCTGTCTGTCAGTCTTAATGTCTCCTCCAAACTTTCTACCAACTCATCTTCGTCAAATAAAAACCTCTCACTGTCGCTATCGCTATCGATATATTCTTCGTCAATATTTCAGTCAAATGGGCTCCACGTTGGGAAATGGCACATCATTCCTTGCTACTCTGAGAATAAAAGCATCCCTGCTAGTAGATGATACATCATCACTGCCAACTCTAGAAAATTCGTTTAAGCCTATAAGATTCCTTAATCCCTGCTAGTTGATGGTATATCATCACTACCTACTCTAGAAGATTCATTAAGGCCTATAAGTACTTCCCCGCTAGTTGATGGTATATCATCACTACCTACTCTAGAAGATTCGTTAAGGCCTATAAGTGCTTCCCTGTTGATGGCATATCATCACTAACTACTTTAGAAGAGTCGTTGAGCATACGAAACTTGTTTACAGTTTCATCATAAACTGCCTTCTCCTTCCTCAAAAGTTTGTTAAATATTTTCCTGTTATATAAAAAAGATAAAAATAACTATGATTATAATAATGAAAATAAAACAAGTAATATTATTAATAATAATGATAAGAATAATAATAACAATAATAATAATGGCTAATATAATAATATTTGTGATAAAAATTGATAGGGCCGATTTCACCAACTCGACTAAGGCTAAAACTTAGTTGCAACTTAAGTTAGCTTTGCGGATTGCCAGATTTGCGGCTTAGTTTTGTTTCGGTTTCACCAACTTAGTTACTAAAACCATTTGACATATAACAACCCTATCAGCTGTTTTATACATAGTAGTATTTTTGGCTACGTTTTAATAACACGCCACCCACTGAATTTGAAGTATTGTCAGTTACGGTGTCAGTTGGTTTTGGTCATTTTTTAATTTTTTTAAAAATAAAATTGCAATATGTCACGGAAATGCACTTTTAATGCATCTGAAACCAACAAATTATTGGAAATGTGTGGTAAATATGCGCGAATAATCGAAGGAAAAAAAACCGAGTGCATCAGCGTGAAAAATATAGACGATGCTTGGGAGAAAATTGCGCAGGAGTTCAACGCAAGTAACGAAATTTATCGTGAAAGCAAAGAACTAAAAAAAATATAAAAATATTAAATTTGCTGCAAAAAACAAGGCAGCTGAAGAGCGTAGGGCGGTTTATGTAACTGGCGGCGGTCCTGCTACACCGCAGACTTTGTCATGTGTGGAGGAGAGGATGTTGTCCATGTTAAATGGCAAAGAGATGGAGGTTATTTCGAATACTGCCGATTCAGATGCCCCTAATGAAGATATTTATGGTAAATTGCCTAAAGTTTTTATGTAGTTGTTTGAGTACTGATTTAGACTTTTCCAGCGGATAAAAACGAGGAACTTCCACAGCCGAATGTAGAAACGCCTGTACCCGGTCCTGCCACACTGCGGAAGAAGACGAGCACACCACTGTGGACACCTCAAAAACAGTGTGACAAAAATGCTAAAGTCACGTCCTGGGAGCATTTGGCTTCAATTAAAAGTAAATGGACAGAAGCCAAATTGCAGGCAGAGGTTTCTTTGGCGAAGAAGGAAGAAGAGAGGGTGGAGCTTCAAATGAAGTTTATGCGTGAGAGGCATGAGATAGATATTCTCCTATGCAATGAGCGGCAAGCGGTTGCGATGGAGATATTAAATTTTAAATTACAAAAACTTAAATTGGAACTTAAAAAATTAAATAACGCGTGAAAGTCGCGCCATCACGTTAATTATACTTGCTTTTTTATTTTAAATTGGTGAATTGAGTTTAGTTAGGTTGCAGATGCTCAATGTAGGAAAAGCTCACTTGGAAATCATGAAAGGTTCGTTGTGATATCATTAAAGACCACAGTTAAAACTTAAAGTTCGAAACTTTAAAGCATAAAATGAGATAGAAGTAGTTTAACTATTTTACCTTTATATTAAAAGTCCAACGACATGGACAACTATTGGAGACGACCCGTCATAACTTGCCAAAATAATTAACTTCAAATATCAAATCAATTTAAAAAATCAAAAA
Organism: Eurosta solidaginis; assembly: GCF_040869045.1. Taxonomy (NCBI): domain Eukaryota; kingdom Metazoa; phylum Arthropoda; class Insecta; order Diptera; family Tephritidae; genus Eurosta; species Eurosta solidaginis. Next base: position 96,631,613 of record NC_090324.1, read on the forward strand.
AATGCCTTTTAGATAATTTAATGATGTAAAAGCAAAAATCAATTAGCAATAACATAAAGAGATCTCATAGATGTAATTTAAAAAACTAAGTATACAAGACTGTAAATAAATAAATAAATAATACGTATGCGAAGTACTAATTTATCTGCATTATCATCATTGGAAATACAAAATACAATTCAAATCAGTCACCAAAAACAGCATTAATCCTTTCAGCAATTTGTTCCTTGGTTAATTTCTTATCTGCTATATGTACGTTTACGATCAAATTCAATACGTAATAGCCATTGTGAAATGCGTGTTGGGTCAAAATCGGGCATTTCATAGTAAACATTCACGAATTCTTGATCCTCTGAAATCACTGTTCGCTGTGGATCGGGATCATAGTAAATGGCCGTGTTAGCTGTTACTTTACGCAATGTGGTGTGTTCTAAACGGCACAGCACATTCTTTGCTTTCTCAGCATATCGTGCAGCACCGCCTCTGAAGAAAACAGTTAGTGAGGAAGCCTTTAGTTTATTTTGAAATGTTACGTTCATCGATGATACACTAGCAAAATGGAAAGTGTTGAGTGTCATCTACAATACAAATAAAAATTAAGTAAGGCAAATATTTATCAACACACCATAATTACGAACTTGTGTAGCAGGTTCACCCAAACTATGTGCAGCTAAAGCGCCCACCATTTCACCAGGATTCGCTTGTGCTTGCTGAAAACGTGTTTCAATCTCTCCAATCAACCATTCAAACGCTTCAGTCGATAAACGAAACTCTTCTGCTACATATTTCGTGCAAAGCGTCGAACGTACCAAACATTGAAACAGTAGCGTAGCATTCTCATTAGCCTGTTTTGCCAAACGATCATTACCGACCACAATAACACAACGTTGTAATAAATCATGCACGCCACTAATAACGCACAAAGGCGACAGATCGGTTGGCATGCGTTTGTTAATATGCAAGATTTTCGGTACATTCCAAATCATGCGTTGCAAATTACACGGTAATACGACCTACTCAATTATAATAAGTTATAACATAAGTTTTTGCTTAATTAAAAAGTAAACAATGTGTTTTACCTTCGAATCACTATTGGGGAAAATTTCACGCAGCGCTTCACGATCGCGACACAATTGATCCCATTCAATTTCCAATTCGGGCAATGCATTACCGCTTTCGCTCAACTCTTTTACAACATCATCTGTAAAAACTTTACGCATATAACGTTCATTTGACCAATCAAATTTGAATCTTTTTTCTAATGCTTTATTCGTTAGATTAACGGTAGGTAGATTTTGAAATTCTATTGTTTCACCAGCCAAACCATCTTCGCCATAACGCAACTGAATCAGTTGACCTACAGAGTTACGTACTGTGCCATCATAGTTAACCATAACAGACTCCATAGCCTTAATTAAACGACGTTTAACCAGTTTCAGCAGTTTTTACAGCAGTATGGATAAGACCTTCACGACCACCCATAGCGTGAAAATAGAATTCGGATGGCGTCAAACCGGCAAGGTAATGAATTTTCTACGAAACCATGTGACTCCGGACCGTAATCGTAATGGAATGTGGCAAAGTACGTTTGCGAAAACCATATTGTATACGTTTACCCTCAACGTTCTATTGACCCACACAAGCAATAACCTGTGAGATATTAATATTGGAACCTTTAGAATCCGACACCACCATAGCCATTAAATTATTATACCCGGTAGGCGATTTCTTAGGAGAACCACCAGTTTTGTCACGAGCATATTTTGGTATACGATTTACTTGATTTTCGAAAGTTTGACGCAAAGTATTACCTTTAAGTGAAAAATAAGTTTAAGAGATAAAAAGAAAATGTATTGCACGTGAGATAACGCTCCAGGTGTTGGTCCAACTCCATGTTGTGCGCTTTTTGAATACCGTTAATGACATCATCTTTGGCTTTCTTAATTGCCATCTGCATTATAAGTTTGAGGATCACCAATTGTATCACCAATGTCGATACTGTGACCTTCCAATAACAACCAATTGTTAATAACAGCCTGAATATTACCGTAGAAACGGGCAGCAATTTTAATTTATAGGTATATTAATCACCATCAAAATCAGCATTATATGGTGATGTGCATGACAAATTCATACGGAATGTTGACCAAGGCAGCACTTTGACATGATGTCCCATCATACTCATTTTATATAGTTTAGGTTGACGATTGAAAATAACTAAATCATCATCGCGTAAATGTCTTTCCACTTTATAGCCACATTGTAAATGCAAATCTGAAGGTTAAGGATGGAAACGCAAATCTATACGCTTACCATAATCACGTAAAATATATTTAGCGAAAGGATATTTACTAACTCTTGCATGCGATCGATATTGAATGGTGTAACCAATTCTGAAAATGTTAAATTTTGTGCAATTGAACGTGGCACACCGTTAGCTTTAATAGAATGCATCTGTGAAGAAATAATACAATTTATTTTAAAAAGAAAATACAGAAATGTATTTCTACTTACGTTCTCCTTTAGGAATATCAAAGGCTTTTGTTGACTTTAAGGGTGTTTTCATTATCGAGTTGCTGCTGTTTGTGATTGGCCGCAATGCCATCGAATATAGTGTTGTTATCAATCGGTTGCTGGAAGTTTTTTAGTTTTTGAAATGTTGGCGCGTAGTACTAAATTTGGTTCGGTAACCATTATGCTGGAAAGTATCGATATCACCCTGACGGGTTACATTTGGATGCAGAATTTTCTCTTCCACTAAATATGTTCGCTCATGGCCATGGGTGACTACCATTGAAAATATGTATTAACAAGTAAGGAAGGTTAAGTTCGGGTGTAACCGAACATTACATACTCAGTTGAGAGCTATGGTGACAGCATACGGGAAAATAACCATGTAGGAAAATGAACCGAGGGAAACCCTGGAATGTGCTTGTATGACATGTGTATCAAATGAAAGGCATTAAAGTGTATTTTATGAGGGAGTGGGCCATAGTTCTATAGGTGGACGCCATTTAGGGATATAGCCATAAAGGTGGACCAGTGGCGACCCTAGAATTTGTTTGTACAATATGGGCATCAAACGAATGGTGTTAATGAGTATTTTAAAAGGGAGTGGGCCTTAGTTCTATAGGTGGATGCCGTTTCGAAATATCGCCATAAAGGTGGACCAGGGCTGACTCTAGAATGTGTTTGTACGATATGGGTATCAAATTAAAGGTATTTATGAGGGTTTTAAAAGGGAGTGGTGGTTGTTGTATAGGTGGTCGCCTTTTGGAGATATCGCCATAAAGGTGGACCAGGGGTGATTCTAGAATGCGTTTGTACGATATGGGTATCAAATGAAAGGTGTTAATGAGTATTTTAAAAGGGAGTAATCCTTAGTTCCATAGGTGGACGCCGTTTCGAGATATCGCCACAAAGGTGGACCAGGGGCGACCCTAGAATTTGTTTGTACAATATGGGCATCAAACGAATGGTGTTAATGAGTATTTTAAAAGGGAGTGGGCCTTAGTTCTATAGGTGGATGCCGTTTCGAAATATCGCCATAAAGGTGGACCAGGGGTGACTCTAGAATGTGTTTGTACGATATGGGTGTCAAATTAAAGGTATTTATGAGGGTTTTAAAAGGGAGTGGTGGTTGTTGTATAGGTGGTCGCCTTTTGGAGATATCGCCATAAAGGTGGACCAGGGGTGACTCTAGAATGCGTTTGTACGATATGGGTATCAAATGAAAGGTGTTAATGAGTATTTTAAAAGGGAGTAATCCTTAGTTCCATAGGTGGACGCCGTTTCGAGATATCGCCATAAAGGTGGACCAGGGGTGACCCTAAAATTTGTTTGTACAATATGGGTATCAAAAGAAAGGTGTTAATGAGCATTTTAAAAGGGAGTATTCCTTAGTTCCATAGGTGGACGCCGTTTCGAGATATCGCCATAAAGGTGGACCAGGGGTGACCCTAGAATTTGTTTGCACAATATGGGCATCAAACGAAAGGTGTTAATGAGTATTTTAAAAGGGAGTGTGCCTTAGTTCTATAAGTGGACGCCGTTTCTAAATATCGCCATAAAGGTGGACCAGGGGTGACTCTAGAATGTGTTTGTACGATATGGGTATCAAATGAAAGGTGTTAATGAGTATTTTAAAAGGCAGTAATTCTTAGTTCCATAGATGGGCGCCGTTTCGAGATATCGCCATAAAGGTGGGCCATGGGTAACTCTAGAATTCGTTTGTGCAATATGGGTATCAAACGAAAGGAGTTAATGAGTATTTTAAAAGGGAGTGGGCCTTAGTTCTATAGGTGGACGACTTTTCGAGGTATCGCAATAAAGGTGAACCAGGGGTAACTCTAGAATTCGTTTGTGCAATATGGGTATCAAACGAAAGGAGTTAATGAGTATTTTAAAAGGGAGTGGGCCTTAGTTCTATAGGTGGACGAATTTTCGAGGTATCGCAATAAAGGTGAACCAGGGGTGACTCTAGACTTTGTTTGCACGATATGGGTATCAAATGAAAGGTGTTAATGCGTATTTTTAAAAGGGAGTGGTGGTAGTTGTATATGAGAAAGCGTTTTCCAGATATCGACCAAAATGTGGACCAGGGTGACCCAGAACATCATCTGCTGGATACCGCTAATTTATTTATATATGTAATACCTGCCAAGATTTTAAGTGTTTTTATTTCGCCCTGCAGAACTTTTTCATTTTCTTCTACTTAATATGGTAGGTGTCACAACCATTTTATAAAGTTTTTTCTAAAGTTATATTTCGCGTCAATAAAACAATCCAATTACCTTACCATGTTTCATCCCTTTTTTCGTATTTGGTATAGAATTATGGCATTTTTTTCATTTTTTGTAATTTTCGATATCGAAAATGTGGGCGTGCTCATAGTCGGATTTCGTTCATTTTTCATACCAAGATAAAGTGGGTTCAAGTAAGACGTGAACTAAGTTCATTAAAGATATGTCGATTTTTGCTCAAGTTATCGTGTTAACGGCCATGCGGAAGGACAGACGGACGACTGTGTATAAAAACTGGGCGTGGCATCAACCGATTTCGCCCATTTTCACAGAAAACAGTTAACGTCATAAAATCTATGCCCCTACCAAATTTCAAAAGGATTGGTTAATTTTTGTTCGACTTATGGCGTTAAAAGTATCCTAGACAAATTAAATGAAAAAGGGCGGAGCCACGCCCATTTTGAAATTTTCTTTTATTTTTGTATTTTGTTGCACCATATCATTACTGGAGTTGAATGTTGACATAATTTACTTATATACTGTAAAGATATTAAATTTTTTGTTAAAATTTTACTTTAAAAAAATTTTTTTTTTAAACTGGGCGTGGTCCTTCTCCGATTTTGCTAATTTTTATTAAACGTACATATAGTAATAGGAGTAACGTTCCTGCCAAATTTCATAATGATATCTTCAACGACTGCCAAATTACAGCTTGCAAAAGTTTTAAATTACCTTCTTTTAAAAGTGGGCGGTGCCACGCCCCTTGTCCAAAATTTTACTAACTTTCTATTCTGCGTCATTAGTTCAACTCATCTACCAAGTTTCGTTGCTGTATCGGTCTTTTGTAATGAATTATCGCACTTTTTCGGTTTTTCGAAATATTCGATATCGAAAAAGTGGGCGTGGTTATAGTCCGATATCGTTCATTTTAAATAGCGATCTGAGATGAGTGCTCAGGAACCTACATACCAAATTTCATCAAGATACCTCAAAATTTACTCAAGTTATCGTGTTAACGGACGGACGGACGGACGGACGGACGGACATGGCTCAATCAAATTTTTTTTCGATCCTGATTATTTTGATATATGGAAGTCTATACCTATCTCGATTCCTTTATATATGTACAACCAACCGTTATCCAATCAAACTTAATATACTCTGTGAGCTCTGCTCAACTGAGTATAAAAATTTTGTTTCGCATTAAAGGATATATGAATATGCTAGGCAAGCAAACTATACTTTAATATTGCCTTATTATTGTGAAGTTATAACCGAGCAAAATATGTATCAATTATTGTTCTTCTGGTATGGTCAATTCGAGATCGCCCTTCATTTGAGCGATTTGGCGGAACTGTTAAAACATTAATTACAGCGTCGTTAACTTCAGGTGAAAGTTGTGGGGCAGATTTATCATTAAAGCGAATGCAAACATTATGCAATACTGCTGTTCCTAAAATGATGTAAGGAACTCTAGTGACTTTCATTCGAATGCCCATTGATAGCACAGGAAATCTACGTTTCCACACACCATATGAGCGCTCGACGCAATTACGTGTTCTGATATGCGACTCATTATACAAATTTTCTGCTCTATTTGTACAATTTGAAAGAGGTGTCAACACGACGCTCGAGTTTTCATAGCCACTATCAGCAACAATTAGGCCATTCTGGAACTCCCTATATAAGTAAATTATGTCAAGATTCAACTCCAGTAATGATATGGTGCAACAAAATACAAAAATAAAAGAAAATTTAAAAATGAGCGTGGATCCGCCCTTTTTCATTTAATTTGTCTAGGATACTTTTAACGCCATAAGTCGAACAAAAATTAACCAATCCTTTTGAAATTTGGTAGGGGCATAGATTTTATGGCGCTAACTGTTTTCTGTGAAAATGGGCGAAATCGGTTAATGTCACGCCCAGTTTTTATACACAGTCGTCCGTCTGTCCTTCCGCATGGCCGTTAACACGATAACTTGAGCAAAAATCGATATATCTTTACTAAACTCAGTTCACGTACTTATCTGAACTCACTTTATCTTGGTTTGAAAAATGAACGAAATCCGACTATGACCACGCCCACTTTTTCGATATCGAAAATTACGAAAAGTGAAAAAAATGCCATAATTTATACCAAATACGAAAAAAGGGATGAAATATGGTAAGATAATTGGATTGTTTTATTGACGCGAAATATAACTTTAGAAAAAACTTTATAAAATGGTTGTGACACCTACCATATTAAGTAGAAGAAAATGAAAAAGTTCTGCAGGGCGAAATAAAAAACCCTTAAAATCTTGGCAGGTATTACATATATAAATAAATTAGCGGTATCCAACAGATGATGTTCTGGGTCACCCTTGTCCACATTTTGGCCGATATCTGGAAAACGCCTTCACATATACAACTACCACCACTCCCTTTTAAAACTCTCATTAATACCTTTAATTTGATACCCATATCGTACAAACTCATTCTAGAGTCACCCCTGGTCCACCTATGGCGATATTTCGAAAAGGCGAACACCTATAGAACGAAGGCCCACTCCCTTTTAAAAATACTCATTAACACCTTTCATTTGATACCCATATCGTACAAACAAAGTCTAGAGTCACCCCTGGTCCAGAAAGGCCCACTCCCTCTTAAAATACTCATTAACTCCTTTCGTTTGATACCCATATTGCACAAACGAATTCTAGAGTCACCCCTGGCCCACCTTTATGGCGATATCTCGAAACGGCGTCCACCTATGGAACTAAGGATTACTCCCTTTTAAAATACTTATTAACATCTTTCATTTGATACCCATATCGTACAAACGCATTCTAGAGTCACACCTGGTCCATCTTTATGGCGATATCTCGAAAAGGCGTCCACCTATAGAACTAAGGCCCAATCCCTCTTAAAATACTCATTAACTCCTTTCGTTTGATACCCATATTACACAAACGAATTCTACAGTCACCCCTGGTCCATCTTTATGGCGATATCTCGAAAAGGGGTCCACATATAGAACTAAGCCCCACGCCCTTTTAAAATAATCATTGACACCTTTCATTTGATACCCATATCATACAAACAAATTCTAAAGTCACCCCTGGTCCACCTTTATGGCGATATCTCGAAAAGGCGAACACCTATAAAACGAAGGCCCACTCCCTTTTAAAAATACGCATTAACACCTTTCATTTGATACCCATATCGTACAAACAAAGTCTAGAGTCACCCCTGGTCCACCTTTATGGCGATATCTCGAAAAGGGGTCCACCTATAGAACTAAGCCGACGCCCTTTTAAAATAATCATTGACACCTCTCATTTGATACCCATATCATACAAACAAATTCTAAAGTCACCCCTGGTCCACCTTTATGGCGATATCTCGAAAAGGCGAACACCTATAAAACGAAGGCACACTCCCTTTTAAAAATACTCATTAACACCTTTCATTTGATACCCATATCGTACAAACAAAGTCTAGAGTCACCCCTGGTCCACCTTTATTGCGATACCTCGAAAATGCGTCCACCTATAGAACTAAGGCCCACTCCCTCTTAAAATACTCATTAACTCCTTTCGTTTGATACCCATATTGCACAAACGAATTCTAGAGTCACCCCTGGCCCACCTTTATGGCGATATCTCGAAACGGCGTCCACCTATAGAACTAAGGCCAACTCCCTTTTAAAATACTCATTAACACCTTTCGTTTGATGCCCATATTGTGCAAACAAATTCTAGGGTCACCCCTGGTCCACCTTTATGGCGATATCTCGAAACGGCGTCCACCTATGGAACTAAGGATTACTCCCTTTTAAAATGCTCATTAACACCTTTCATTTGATACCCATATCGTACAAACGCATTCTAGAGTCAACCCTGATCCACCTTTATGGCTATATCCCTAAATGGCGTCCACCTATAGAACTATGGCCCACTCCCTCATAAAATACTCTTTAATGCCTTTCGTTTGATACACATGTCATACAAACACATTCCAGGGTTTCTTTCAGTTCATTTTCCTACATGGTTATTTTCCCTTATGTTGTCACCATAGCTCTCAACTGAGTATGTAATGTTCGGTTACACCCGAACTTAACCTTCCTTACTTGTTTTTACTCAAGTTATCGTGTTAACGGACGGACGGACGGACATGGCTCAATCAAATTTTTTTTCGATCCTGATTATTTTGATATATGGAAGTCTATATCTATCTCGATTCCTTTATATATGTACAACCAACCGTTAACCAATCAGTGAGCTCTGCTCAACTGAGTATAAAAACAAGTAAGAAGGTCTAAGTTCGGGTGAAACCAAACATTACATACCCAGCTGTGCAATTGAAACGCTGAAGTAGCAGTGGCTTTCAGGCACTTTTGTTCATTTGCAAAGCAAATATAATTTCTTTAACGGCTTTTGATTTACGGCTTTTTAAACTTCCAAATTTTCTTCTTCTAAATGTGTGTTTTGCCATGCCCATATACCAATCTTTTTGGGAATTTATGTTTTGCGTCATAAAACAAATCCACCTAGCAAATTTCACTACCTTGTTATTGAATTATCTCATTTTTTCCATTTTTATAAATTTTCAATTTTGAACAAGTGGGCGTGGTTATTGTCCGTGGTTATCGTCCGCGCAAAACACTTATGTTCACAATTTTTTTTGTGGGTACGACAACATTACAACAACCACATGAAAATCGCCAACTTCAACTGCAAATATCTGCGAACTGAGATAACATTTTTATTTTCCGCCTTCGGATTATTATTTTCGAGATTAATACGCGTCTTTTGATACCTCTCTCGATATTTTTGGTAGCGTATTAGCAGTCGACCCTTCAACTAGATTTTTACTCCGCTGCAAGGATCTGCTGGGAGGATGACAATTTGTGGGAGGGACGCAACAGATTAAATGGGATTACACTGAAATGACAGCCGGACAGAACCGGCTGCCTTGGGAAGCGTTTATAGATTAATATAGAGATATTGTTTTCCAATTACTATTGACGCATATTCACCTGGGGAATTGATTTTAACATGGGTGCAGTCCATTGCCCCAATTACACGCGGAAAAATTGCCTTTTCTTTAAAAGCACCCTGTGTTTCCAAGCGCTCCTGTTCCGTTTGAGGAAATTTCACAAAATCTGGTCGCAAGGATGCTAGATGGTAGGAAACTAGCGTAATTGCACGTGAGGCACTTGCTTTTGAAACTCCGGAAAGGTCTGCCACAATTTGCTGAAAAGATCCTGAAGCATAGAACCGGAGTGCGATGAAAAACATTTGATGTGGCTGCATTGCGTTGTTGCTGTAAACGAAGAAGTAATTTAGGGCAACATTTATAAAATATGATGCAAACTTACCGTGCTCCAAGATAAATTTTGTCTTTTATTAAGGAAAAAAAAAAACAAGCAGCATCTTTGCACATACGAAATCGTTCGCGAAAGTCAACATCGTCATAATGAAGAAAAAAGTCAGGACGCTCTTTAATTTTTCTTTTTCGTCGCAGCACGATTACCTGCAGAGCTTCAAAGTCGCTGTTGAAAGTCGAGAATAAGCCAGCTGACAGGTAGGCTAATTTGCGACTTAGTTAAGCATTGGTGGTGAAACAGAAAAATTAAAAAATATGACTTAACTAAGTTAAGTCGAGTTGATGAAACCGGGCCATAATGTGGTGTTATTATTATTCTTATGCCTACGAACTGGGACCATTACCGACTAACTCCTATGCCACTCTGTTTATTTGTTGCACTACGTATGGATAGGATTTTACTGTACTAATTTATACTCTAAATAGATGAACTGAAAGATTTACACCCTAAATGGAGAGATGTATTTAATGATGGGTAAAAGGATCTACGAAAATATAATAATTAACGGTTGGCATACATTACTATCTTTTATAAAAATTATGTATAGTAGAACATGTATATACGGGTTCTTCAGCCGTCATAAAACCATTTTAAATTTGCCGTTCACGATAAACTTCGATGGCACGTAGGACACGCTTTTCATATCTTTTCAGATGTTTGAGTAAAGCTTTAGCGTAAAGAAAACGCTTTCCACACACTTTACATTCGCAAAGATTTTCGCCAGTATGTGTCATTTCATGCATTTTACAAGCATCCCATTTACCAAACGTTTTCCCACAATACTGACATGCATAGTCCTTAATTTTCTCTTGCACAATTTTTACATGCATGCGTAAATTGTGGCCATTAGCCGTAGTAAGTAAAACCTTTGCGACATGCTTCTTCCGTACACTTGTAGGGTAGCTTGTCGTTGTGGTGACGCATATGCTCGTCATAACGTTCCGTTTTTCTAAATTTCTTTTGGCAAATATGGCATTCAATACATTTGGCCGAATTATCGTCACCTACTTGTTCAACACGCTTAATTGTCTTTGTTTTCTTCTTCTTTAACATTTCATCGAATGCTGTCCCATCTAAGCCATCTTCGATAATACCTTCCTGTCGTCGTAAAGCTTTTTTTGATTGGCGAGATTTCAGTAAACGCGCTGCCAGCTGTTTTTCATCATCACCATCGGCACTGCTTCTGTTCGTTTCATCTGTCATATCGAATGGTTCAAAATCTCTTGTGTCATAAACATCAAGCGAGTAATTCGAGATTCGAGAATATCGCGAACCTTACGAGCAATTCGAAACTCGAGAATCTCGCGAGAAGGCGAGACTCGCGAGAAATCTCTTCTTGAACATGTTCGAGAAATCGTAAGCTCTAATAATAATACTCAAAGATAGGAAGTAATTAGGTAGGTACTAGTCATCACATTCCTCATCAATCAAGGGTGTTGGTCTAAAAAATAAAAAAAAAAAACGTGGGTCACGTAAAATTTCTATTGATAATCAACCGCTCATATCTTTACAAATGATATTTTCATATATGTATAAGAAAGACTAACTGAACCTTACATAGGTAATATAACAGCCAACTGTTCCAACTGCCAACTCGCAACATCGCAACATCTGTTTTTTCTTTATTATTCTTTGACTTGAATTCGTGTGATATAGACGTAATTGACAGGGCAGACAATTTTGCAGAGATAACGTATTTTGTAAATAAATGGAAGTAAAAATTAATAACAATTAATGCACAATGAAGGAAGAAAAAATGTGTACTATAAATTCGATTTGTCGGATTTGCCTAAAAAAGATGCAGAATGGATGTAGCTACGGTTTGTTCGTCATACCCGGTTTAGTCAAAAAGCTGACCAAATTTACAACAATTGCGGTGGAGCCTCATGACGGATTCCCAGAGAATATCCGTGCCAATTGTTATACGCGTCTAAATGATCAGCAGGAATTCCAGAAAATGTGCATTGAGTCAGCTGCAATCCGCAGCAATGCGGATGTTGTGTGCAACAAGGTCTTCCATTCAAATAAATGAAAGGAAGCAACATAAAACTACAAAAAAACAAAGCAATTTGCAGAGAATGGAAGTTGTTTAGTTTTTATAAAAATGTGAAATAAATAAAGTTATTATGTTCCGCTTATTTAATACGGAAACAAAAGCTCGCCTTTTTGTACCCTCGAAAGTGTTGGCTTAAATTTTGTTACCCCAAGAAAATACTGATGTTGTTCTTGTTGTTTTAGCAGTGCTTCAACAAATACTGTGGTGTCATTTGCTTATGATCTTGCTGGAAAACATAAAGAATGTGAACATACTTAAAGATACTGTATGTGAATTAATTTGGGTAATTCTATACATCATGACACGGTAATCCTATACGACAGAATGACACTGCTAATACGCGTCCAAAAGTATTGAGAGAGGTGTCAAAGGATGCGTCTTGACATCAGTATTAATAATACGAAGGCGGAAAATAAAAATTGTAAGTCGTTCAAAAGATATTAACGAAAACCCGAAAAATTACCCACGGGTATCTCCGTAACCGGGGTGGAATCCATAGTATTTTTGCGCGGAACACCTTTCTGCGTTGGCGGCCTTGGGCCGCGCTTATAAAAAATTACACTGGGTGGGTCCAACACCGGTTTGGAGACCAAAACTAAAACGCGAAAAACACTTAAGTTCACAATTTTTTGTGGGTACACCAACATTACAACACCCCCATGAAAACCGCCAACTTCAACTGCAAATATCTCCGGACAGATATTAATTTTTTCTTTTTCGGATTATTGTTGTCGAGGTTAATACGCGTCTTTTGACATGTCTCTCGATATTTTTGGTAGCGTATTAGCAGTGCCATGCTGTCGTATAGAATTACCCATCACACTATAAACACACGTCCAAAAATGTCGGGAGATATATCAAAAGATGCATCTTGGACCCAGAATGCGAATCCGAAAACGGAAAACAAGAATTTTGAGTCGTTAAAATGATGGCAGTTCTATACGAAAGTATGACACTCTTAATACACGTCCAATAATATCGGGAAGGATGTCAAAAGACGCTGGCTGGTCCCACAATGGGGTGCAATCAAAATGTAATCCGTGCAAAATCCCTTTGTACACAAAATTGTTTCCTGTGTACACCAACATTACAACAACTACACAAAAAGTTGCAATTTCTTTTGCAAGTATCTCTTCACAGACTCAAAATTTGTGTTTTCTTATTCGCGTTTCTGGGTCCAAAACGCATATTTTGATACATCTCTCAATATTTTTGGACGTTTATTTAGAGTTTTGTTGTTGTTGTTGTTGTAGCAGTTATTTCTTTATAGTGTATAGAATACCTAAATTAATTAACATACATATCTTTAAATATGTCCACATTCTTTTCGTTTGTCAACAAGATCATAAACAAATGACACCATAGTATCTGCTTGTTACCCCAAGCAGACCAACACTTTTGATGGTGGTATAAAAAGGCGAGCGTTTGCTTCCGTATTAAATAAGCGGAACATAATAACTATTTATTTCACATTATTATAAAAAAAAAAAACAATTTTCTCTAGCTCACATCTGCTAAAACTAGTCAAAAACAAGTAAGGAAGGCTAAGTTCGGGTGTAACCGAACATTACATACTCAGTTGAGAGCTATGGGGATATAATAAGGGAAAATCACTATGTAGGAAAATGAACCTAGGGTAACCCTGGAATGTGTTTGTATGGCATGTGTATCAAATTGAAGGTATTAAAGAGTATTTTAAGAGGGAGTGGGTAATAGTTCTATAGGTGAACGCCATTTAGGGATATCGCCATAAAGGTGGACCAGGGCTGACCCTAGAATTTGTTTGTACGATATGGGTATCAAATGAAAGGTGTTAATGAGTATTTTAAAAGGGCGTTGCTATCAAATGAAAGGTGTTAATGAGTATTTAAAAAGGGAGTGGGCCTTAGTTCTATAGGTGGACGCCTTTTCGAGATATCGCCCCAAAGGTTGACCAGGGGTGAATTTATAATGTGTTTGTACGATATGGGTCTCAAATTAAAGGTATTAATGAGGGTTTTAAAAGGGAGAGGTGGTAGTTGTATTTGTTAAGGCGTTTTCGAGATATCGACCAAAATGTGGACCAGGGTGACCCAGAACATCATCTGTCGGGTCCCGCTAATTTATTTATATATGTAAAACCAGAAACGGTATTCCTGCCAAGATTCAAAGCCCTTGAAGAACTTTTTCATTTACTTCTACTTAAAATTTTAGGTGTCACATCCATTTTACAAAGTTTTTTTCTAAAATTATATTTTGCGTCAATAAACCAATCCAATTACCATGTGTCATCCCTTTTTTCGTATTTGGTATAGAATTATGGCATTTTTTAATTTTTCGTAACTTTCGATATCGAAAAAGTGGGCGTGGTCATAGTCGCATTTCGTCCATTTTTTACACCAATACAAAGTGAGTTCAGATAAGTACGAGAACTGAGTTTAGTAAAGATATATCGATTTTTGCTCAAGTTATCGTATTAACGGCCGAGCGGAAGGTCAGACGGACGACTGTGTAAAAAAACTGGGGGTGGCTTCAACCGATTTCGCCCTTTTTCACAGAAAACAGTCATCGTCCTAGAATCTAAGCCCCTACCAAATTTCACAAGGATTGGTAAATTTTTGTTCGACTTATGGCATTAAAAGTATCGTAGACAAATTAAATGAAAAAGGGCGGAACCACGCCCATTTTTAAATTTTCTTTTATTTTTGTATTTTATTGCACAATATCATTACTGGAGTCGAATGTTGACATAAGTTACTTATATACTGTAAAGATATTGAATTTTTTGTTAAAATTTGACTTAAAAATAAAATTTTGTTTAAAGTGGGCGTGGTCGTTCTCCGATTTTGCTTTTTTTCCTGCCAAATTTAAGCATGATATCTTCAACGACTGCCAAATTACAGCTTGAAAAACTTTTAAATTACCTTCTTTTAAAAGTGGGCGGTGCCACACCCATTGTCCAAAATTTTACTAATTTTCTATTCTGCGTCATAAGGTCAACACACCTACCAAGTTTCATCGCCTTGTCTGTCTTTGGCAATGAATTATCGAATTTTTTCTGTTTTTCGAAATTTTCGATATCGAAAAAGTGGGCGTGGTTATTGTCCGATATCGTTCATTTTAAATAGCGATCTGAGATGAGTGCCCAGGAACCTTACATACCAAATTTCAGCGAGATACCTCAAAATTTAAAGTTATCGTGTTAACGGACAGACGGACGGACGGACGGACGGACATGGCTCTATCAAATTTTTTTTCGATGCTGATGATTTTGATATATGGAAGTCTATATCTATCTCGATTCCTTTATACCTGTACAACCAACCGTTATCCAATCAAAGTTAATATACTCTGTGAGCTCTGCTCAACTGAGTATAAAAAAACAAATTCTCTATACGTATGTACACTTATGTACACCAGAATGTCTTCACGTGGGTGACCAATGGAATCTGCATGGTAAACGAATTATAGTGGCTTAGGGATTTTCTTACAAACGTATGTATGAAGCCAACGCATATTATGGTTTACTAAGGAATCTTCTTGATCTCCTTTTTATTTAAATTTTCCTTTGTTTTAAGCGCAAAAATAAATTCGTGGTAATTGTGAATTCAAAATTTCAAAAACAAGTACGATTGTTAAAAGAAGAAATAAAAAAAGGAATTTAACGAAAAAAATTATCTTCTACAAATTCAGTGGCAAATTTGTTTTTCTTAATAATTGTCGTAGAACTAAAAAAAATTCCGTAAAATTCAAAAAAAAGAAAAAAAAAACAAAAAAAAAAAAAAACAGTGTATGAATATACATAAAAGTAATGATAATAAAATAATTTAAAAAAAATGTTTCAAGTTAAACGGTTTTATTAAAAACAATGCTTACATTAAGTAATAATAACACTAAAAGCTAGAAAATAATTAGGTTGGCCCTGTTGTTAGGCGCGTGAAATTTCTAAAAATGTGAGGCGTAGCATAACCTTATTAAGGTTTAGTTGGTCCTATATATGACTATCAATAGAAATTTGACGCGTCCAACGCTTTTATTTAATTGTCTGAAAAACGCCCTAGATTGATGTGGAGTGTGATGACTAGTACCTAGGACCTACCTAACTATTTTCTAGCTTTTATTACTTCATGTAAGTATTGTTTTCAATAAAACCGTTTAACATAATTTTTTTTTTTTTAATTATTTTATTTTCCAGTTTTTAGTCTTTATTTAATTGCCTATCATTTCTCATTCTATTTAGTTCATTTAGTTACTCATTATTACAAGGACTCTTTCCTGACAATTTGTTACAATCTAAGTTCTCAATACATAATCCTTCCAAAGACTTTACTCGACTCTGCGCCACCTATGCTTGTCCCTCCTCCAACTAAACTATTTTGATGTCACTTCTACCGGACTGTATGTAATATTTGTTCCAAATATGAGCCAAATCGGACATCATAAGTCGCTTTCTATTCATGTTTGTATTATGTGTTCCAAATATGAGCCAAATAGGACCACAAGTAGATTTTTTTAATATATCGATCCTTACGCCACCTAGCTGCAATTTTTTTTCATAGTTCCCTTTCTATTCTTGTATGTATTATGTGATTCAAATATGAGCCAAATCGGACCACAAATACGATTTTTTTGAATATCTCGATCCTTGCGCCACCTAGCAGCGATTTTTCAGAGGCCGTTTTCTATTCATGTATGTATTATGTGTTCCAAATATGAGCAAATCGGACCACAAAAAGAATTTTTATAATATCTCGATCACCGATAGGCTATATTTTTCGTAGGTCGCTTTCTATTGATGTATGTATTATGTGTTCCAAATATGAGCCAAATCGGACCACAAATACGATTTTTTTGAATATCTCGATCCTTGCGCCACCTAGCGGTGATTTTCATAGGTCGCTTTCTATTCATGTATGTATTATGTGTTTCAAATATGAGCCAAATCGGACCAGAAAAACGATTTTTTGAAATATTTCGATCCATGCCCCACCTATTGGAATTTGTTTCTTATTATTTCATTGTCATCGGGTTCTGAACTATATTCCAAGTTTCAAGCTTGTAGCTTATCGGGGAGTTACTTAAATTTTAATTACAAAATTCGTTCACAACGGCCATGCGGCCGGGCGGCCTGTCAAGTCAAGCTAAATAAAACCGTTTAAAAATATGACAAAAAAAAGTGTGTGTTAAAAAAATATAAAAAAGTTAAATACAAAGGTTAGTTAGCTCGAACATTGGTCGGTCGCCCTTCCCAAGTTTTCTTGCACTTTGGTGTTTTTCCTTTAGTGGTGGTGAATAAGTGATTGTGTGTAGTGTGCTCTCCCCGTTGGTGATCTTTAGACCAGAACGCCCGCTGAATCTGCTTGCATTTGGTGGATCTTCCACCTACCATAAAATATGCATGTGTTTGTGCTTACTGTGGATGTCAGTGTTTGTTGTTGGCGAATCGCTTTGTGTTACCTGTGATGGTGTTGGTCCTGTGTACTTGGTGGTGTATATTGCTTGGCTTTTTGTTGTTGATGTTGGATGTTGCAGTGATATTACCAGGGTTTTCTTATCAATGTTGCGTGCCTTTGGGTGTATTTATTATGAATCAGGTTGCTTTTGTTTGGTTGAATGTGATCGTATGCTGCTGTGTTCTGTGTTGGTTTCATGCAATTGTTGTAGGTGGTGGTTGTGACCGTTGTGTGCCTGGCACCAGTGATGTTGGTGTTTTGGTTTTATCGTAGGTATGGTGGAGTTACTAAGTTTGTTGCCGGCTGTTTTATATGTATGCGTGTACCTGATGTGTGTATTGTTAGCTGTCGTGTTCCGTGCTTTTTCTGTGACTGTATATGGTTGTTGATATCGGCCACTGGAAGCTGAGCGCCAATGGCGCTGGTGGAAAAGTCGCAGTTTTGTTGTGGTGTGTGGCGTTGCTCTAGAAGAAAAGAAACAAAAAAAAACTATTAGCAATCACTCAGAGGTAGGGTTTGTTAGGGGATTTTAAATTTCATAACAAATTAAAAAATAAGACCAAATAATTTGGGCTTTTGGATTTAACTTACCGTTGTTGGTGTTCATAAATTGGTGGTGCCAGGGGCCTGGTGTTCCACTTTATTGCTGCATTTTTTTCTACTTTTTTTATACTGTGCCGTTTTTTTTTTTTTACCGGTAAATTTGTTAATTTGGATAAATTTCACTGCACTCGCGATTTTAACTGCACGGCACTACGGTTGATTATTTGTGAAAGCCGAGACTGCAGTAACCCCCTTTATAAATAATCTCTGCCCCGTTGCATCTACTGTTTGACCTTAGAGTTTGCGGTTAAACCAATTTACTAACAACACTAAAAAATCCTTTTAGGCATCGAACATTTTGCGTTCAACTCTATACACACACACATCCCCACGTTGTACAAAGGCGGTTTGCGGACTTTTGGCACGGTTATCTGCAAAGACAGGGGCGCTTGGGCTAATAGGTGCACAGGGGCGTAGCTTGTCTGAAGGCTGTCGTTACAGGCTCGCATCCACCGATGATGTCCTCGTCATGGAGCGTGTGCGTAAAAAAAATTATAACGCAGTATTTTTTTGGCCCAACGGGTGGCTTCGACCCACTCCCAGTGTAAGGCTTCATCCATTCGTAGCCTTCGCGCCGCTGTTTGGTGTGCATCCAGTACCTTCTATACCAATACAGAAATATACAAACAAACTACTAAGCTAACAAAATCAATGGGCATTAAAACTACTTATCAAAGGTATCACAGATGGCTGGTTTAAATCTATATCACAGGTTGGCATTTTAACTTATATCGTCAATAAAACAAATAAATAAACATACCAATAAAATTTTAACTTACTTACTTAATTGGCGCTTAACCGCCTAAACGGTTATGGCTGTCCAACAAGGCGCGCCAGTCGCTCCTTCGCTCCGTTAATAGGCGCTAATTGATCACACCAAGGGAGTTTAAATCGTTTTCCACCTGGTCATTCCAACGGAGTCGGGGCCGCCCTCTACCTCTGCTTCCATAGGCGGGTTCCGATAGAAACACTTTTTTGGCCAGAGCATCATCTTTCATTCGCATAACATGGCCTAGCCAGCGCAGCCGCTGCGTTTTACTTCGCTGGACTATGTTGATGTCTGCGTATAGCTCGTACAGCTCGTCATTAAATCTTCTTCGGTACTCGCCATCGCCAATGCGTAGAGGTCCATAAATCTTTCGAAGAACTTTTCTCTCGAACACTCCCAAAGAAACGAAATAAATAGACAAACGAAACAATACTATATATACGCATGGTCAAGTTGATGATCTGGTCAGTTGGTGTAATTGGTCAAGTGGTTTCTAACCACTATCGCTAATATCAAATATTTCTAAGACGGAATACTAGCACAAGCTACATTTAACACGTATTACAAGGACTACATATAACAGTCATCTTAAGCCGCGAAAAGGCCTTTGGCATGGTATACGCCGATTGCCTTGCCACTTACATCGGCAAAACTTGCCCCAAAGCAAATTAAGTGCTTTGTACTTAGGGCAATAGGAAACGTGATGTCCGAAGTGTTGCCTATTGCCCTAAGTACAACGCACTTAATTTGCTTCGGGGCAAGTTATGCATTAAAAATTTCAGTTTTGGAACTTTGTTTAAAATTACGGCGGTA
The DNA here is from genome assembly GCF_040869045.1 of Eurosta solidaginis. Taxonomy (NCBI): domain Eukaryota; kingdom Metazoa; phylum Arthropoda; class Insecta; order Diptera; family Tephritidae; genus Eurosta; species Eurosta solidaginis. Next base: position 96,651,399 of record NC_090324.1, read on the forward strand.
TACCATCTACCCTACCTTCAATGGTAATTCCCTGATTCTTAGGTTGTATGTCTTCTTACTCCTTTCGTGTACCAATTTAAGTTCTTGTATGGTTTTTTCTCTTAGTATGTGCAGCCTGTCTTGCGTCGTTCCCGCTTCGAAATCAGTGTCTTTCAGCGCGCTCAACTTCCGGCATAGTTCATAGTATGCACCATGTTACATCATCGGAATACCAAAGATCGCCTCATATGGTGACATGCCAATTGCTGTGTGTAGGACACTGCCAAGTGCGAACTCTGCATCGCTAACATATTTATCCCAGTTGTTTTGATTGTTATTGATGTAACACCGAATTATTTGTAGTATGGAGCGGTTAACCCTATCTGCTGCGTTCCCCTGTGGCGAGTAAAACGCTTTTTTATGTGCGTCGTTCCATATTTTTGCAAAAACGAAGTAAACATTTCGGACGTAAACTGCTTCCCATTATTAGAATGCACATACTCAGGTACTCCGAAAACGTGGAACATGTCTTTCTCTAAATAATTCATTACTTCGGCAGAGGTGGCTTTTCGCATCGGCTTTAAGAAAACAAATTTTGACAAATGGTCTAAACATACAAAAATATAAACGTAACCATCACATGCACGTAAGTATGGGCCCATGAAATCGACGAACAAACGTTGAAAAGGACGTTCAGTGAGGTGCTGCTTTCCCATGGTTGTGGAAGGCATTTTGAGTTTTGTTGCCTTTGCAGATTTCCGCATGATTTCACATATGTATTTACATCTGCAACCATACTGGGCCAATAATATCTATCGCGGAGACGTGATAGGGTCTATAGGATCCCAACCATGAGTAACTGAAAGTGACACGTGTGCTAATACTACCAAATTCCTCCGCAGCTCTACTGGAACCCAGAGTTTCCAGGCATATTCCTCCTGTAGTTCGTCTCCCCGGGTAAACTGTGTTCGTCTGTACACGTATCCATCTGATACGCAGAGTTCTGGTAATCTGTCTTTGTTCTCTGTTATGGACTTTTGTAACTCTGTGTATTCAGGCAACTTGAAAGCTTCTGAGTTAATGTCAATGTCCAATCTTCTATCCATGTCCATTCGCAATAGGGCATCAGACACTACGTTTGGGCCCCTTTACGGTGTTCTATCTTAAAATCATGCGCCTGTAGCTTAAGGTTCCACCTTGCCAGTCGGCCCGATAGATCCTTTTTGCTCATGAGCCACTTCAAGCATGCGTGGTCCGTTATCACCGAAAAAGGTAGACCCTCCACGTAGAGCCTGAACCTCTTTATGCTTATAACAGCAGCGTAACTTTCCAGTTCAGTGATACTGTAGTTACGTTACGCCTTATAGAGTTTTGCGGACACATAATCTATTGGTCGTTCGTTGTTGTCGTCATCAGTTGGAAATGTACTCCACCCACCCCGTCAGTCGATGCGTCACACTGTATGTAAAAATGTCTGTTGAAGTCCGGATGTGTCAGTAAGGGTGCCGATATCAGGCTCTGTTTTAAACAATTAAACGATTTCGTAGTCTCGTCAGTCATTGAAATTTTTTTTATATTTTCTTTCGTAAGTCTGTCGTGTAGCGGTGCAGCAATCGTCGCGTAGTCTTGTATAAACCGTCTGTACCATCCCGTTATCCCTAGGAACCTTCTGAGCTGCTTCGGGGTTCGTGGTTCGGGAAAGTCCCTCATCGCCGCTATTTTGCTGCCATCTGTCCGGATGTATCCATACCCGACCTCGTATGCGAAGTAGCGCATCTCCTTGAAATAGAACTTACTCTTTTCAACGTTGATCGCCAAATCCTACAAGAGATAACAAATATAAATGGGACGAAAAATCTTCGGAACAAACAAGTAAGTCATCTAAATAAACAAACGCTAATTCACGAAGGGAAGCGGGTATGACGTTGTCCATTAAACGACACATACGCTGCCCAGCGTTGCACAGCCCAAAAGGCACGACCGTAAAATGGTACAAAGGTCTACCAGGCACCGTAAAAGCCGTCTTTTCTCTAAACTTTTTCTCTAATGGTATCTGCCAAAATGCGTCTTTTAAGTCGAAGGCAGATATATAACGTGTATTTTGAAGTCGGCTTATGATACCATCGATGTGAGGGAGTGGGTAAGCATCTCTTATGGTGCGTTCATTAATTTTGCGAGCGTCGAGGTACAGTCTTCTTGGTTCCCTTGATGACTAAGGACACCGGCGAGTGCTTTCTTCTATGACTTCCATCTCTAGCATGCGGTCGAGTTCGTGGAATATTAATTTTTGTATGACAGGCGATATGGGATAATTCACGGGTAGCTGTCCATCTATAGCCTCAATGACGTGTTCGTCAATGTCTGTTTTCCCCAAACCAAGAACAGCGAACGACGGAAACTGTGCTTTATGCTCTCTTAAACTTTGCTCTCCTCAGGTCTCAGAATATGTTGCACCGCATCAAAACACAGGTCCCCCTCGGCGGGGTTCTGATACCACAGCCTTGCTGGCCTCAGCACCCCGTCCCCTCCTAATAACACTAAGGTCGAAGGCCTGCCTGTCCACCCCTAAGTGGACTTCCTGCTGTAGACCAGGAGCAATCAGAAATTCGAAATCCTGCGTCGTGCCATCCCACAAAACTGGCAGCGTGAAGACACCTTTGACGGGTGTTTCGTCTCTATTTGCCTTTCTTATATTTTGACCTCTAACTTGTAGGATCAAGTGCTCTCTTCCCTCTAACAATAAACTCGAATTCTTACCTAAACAGCTAGCTCCTACGCCCGAGTCGAACAACGCTAGAACCTCATGACCCCCTATCTCGGTACTGGCAAAGAATTTATTATCCCCTTTCACTGTGACGATTGTTGCTGGTAATTCTCTTAAAATCCTCTTTCTTCTCCCTCATTTCCTTTATTTTATTGAAATTCCTATCACCTTTTCCCTTCTTATGTCTAGCTAATTCTTCGCAAAGTATACGTCTCCAGGCTTCTTCATACCTCAGTTTTCTGGTATGAAGGCTTTCCTTTTCTACTATTTATTTACTACCATACTTTTTCGCTAAGTAATTCACCGGCCCCTTTCCTGCGTTTCATGATTCTAATTTGAGTATTTTCTATTCTGGGTTGCCCTTGTTGTGAACAGAGTGTCCGGACATCTCCGCCAGACCTAGGTTTCCCGCCTCAGGTTTGAACACACAGAAGGACGAGTCACTGCCACATATAAAACATTTCATAAGGTGTAAGGAGGATTTACATATTCTGTCCTTGGCTTTTTCAGCCGGGTTCCTAACATAATAGTCAACCGGCATTCCACAAGCAAAGCACAACATGAGGTGGAATGGAGACGGACAAAAGAATTGGTTTAGGACCCTACTAACACTCTTACTCTGGTTGGAAGAATCAGGGACATTTGGACAACAGGATGGAGGAATGGGTTTTGACGGATCACTTGAAGAGGCGGGCCCGGGCTTCATTTTGTTTGCCCTTGACATATCCCTATTGAAGGCTTCACCTTCTACTTCCCCGTCTGCCCCTGTACTCCAAATCCTTTTGCTAACTTCTAACTCGCTCACCCCTTTGAAACGAGCCCTATTCTCTTTCACGAGCTTTTCAGCTCGCTTGCACTCACGTTTTAACTCAGCTAAAGTCGATAATTTGGTGGGAAACGTTAAATTAGCTAAACAGGGTTTAAGGTTGCCTTTTATTATATTGACGAGTTCTGCTTCTGGAATTTTTTTCTCAGTCTGAACTTGAGATCATGGACTTCCGCGTAGAACTCATCGAAACTCTATTGTGGAAGTTCCTTCCGTTCCATAGTCCCTCGAATGACCTCATAATCAGAATGTGCAGAATTAAATTGAGCTAAAAGCTCAGCCTTGAGGCGAAAGTAGTCGAAATCTTTGTCTTCTAGGACCTGCCAGTACCATTTGAGAGCTAACCCGGTCACCAAACAGTGGAAGACAGCTAGAAGCTGTTCATATATCAAATGGTACTGCATCCTCATCTTTTCTACTCTAAAGAGAAAGCTTTATACCGGCATCCCTTCGGGTGACCCAACGAACTTTAGGTGCCATTTGTTAAGATCTATTATCTTCCTATCATAAATGATCCTGTTCCTCTCGTCCCGCTGTTCTCCCTCGTTAACAATTCTACGTCAGCTAGACGGTCACTTAATCTCGACACATCGGCTCCCATTTTCCGGAACTCATACATATCTTCTAGGACGATCTGGTTTTGTTGGGATATCGCCTGTGACTGGCCCCTCTCTGTTGCGACTAAGAATTCCTAACCCTGACCTCGGTATTTCTTCCCGGTCTTGATGCTTATCCATGCACCACCTCGATGGGGTACCGAATAAAACAACAAAAGCAAAGGAAATCAAAAACAATATTGAAATCAAAGTTACCCCAGAAGATTAAAAAAAAACAAGTAAGGAAGGTTAAGTTCGGGTGTAACCGAACATCACATACTCACTTGAGAGCTATGGTGGCAACATGAGGGAAAATAACCATGTAGGCAAATGAACCGAGGGTAACCCTGGAATGTGTTTGTATGACATGTGTATCAAATGAAAGGTATTAAAGAGTATTTTTAGAGCGAGTGGGCCATAGTTCTATAGGTGGACGCCATTTAGGGTTATCGCTATAAAGGTGGATCAGGGTTGACTCTAGAACTTGTTTGTACGATACGGGTATCAAATGAAAGGTGTTAATGAGTATTTTAAAAGGGAGTGATCCTTATTTTCATAGGTGGACGCCGTTTCGAGATATCGCCATAAAGGTGGACCAGGGGTGACCCTAGACTTTGTTTTTACGATATGGATATCAAACGAAAGGGGTTAATGAACATTTTAAAAGGGAGTTAGCCTTAATTCTATAGGTGGACGCCTTTTCGAGATATCGCCATAAAGGTGGCCCAGGGGTGACTCTAGAATGCGTTTGTACAATATGTGTATCAAACGAAAGATGTTAATGAGTATTTCAAAAGGGCGAGAGGTTTAGTTCTACAGGTGGATGCCATTTCGAGATGTCGCCATAAAGGTGGACCAGGGGTGACTCTAGAATGTGTTTGTTCGATATGGGTATCAAATTAAAGGTATTAATGAAGGTTTTAAAAGGGAGTGGTGGTAGTTGTATAGGTGGTCGCCTTTTCGAGATATCGCCATAAAGGTGGACCAGGGGTGACCCTAGACTTTGTTTTTACGATATGGATATCAAACGAAAGGGGTTAATGAACATTTTAAAAGGGAGTTAGCCTTAATTCTATAGGTGGACGCCTTTTCGAGATATCGCCATAAAGGTGGCCCAGGGGTGACTCTAGAATGCGTTTGTACAATATGTGTATCAAACGAAAGATGTTAATGAGTATTTCAAAAGGGCGAGAGGTTTAGTTCTACAGGTGGATGCCATTTCGAGATGTCGCCATAAAGGTGGACCAGGGGTGACTCTAGAATGTGTTTGTTCGATATGGGTATCAAATTAAAGGTATTAATGAAGGTTTTAAAAGGGAGTGGTGGTAGTAGTATAGGTGGTCGCCTTTTCGAGATATCGCCATAAAGGTGGACCAGAGGTGACTCTAGCATGCGTTTTTACAATATGGGTATCAAACGAAAGGTGTTAATGAGTATTTTAAAAGGTCGTGGGGCTTAGTTCTATAGGTGGACGCCTTTTTGAGATATCGCCATAATGGTGGTCCAGGGGTGACTCTAGAATGTGTTTGTACGATATGGATATCAAATTAAAGGTATTAATGAGGGTTTTAAAAGGGAGTGGCGGTAGTTGTATAGGTGGTCGCCTTTTTGAGATATCGGCACAAAGGTGGACCAGGGTTGACTCCAGAATGCGTTTGTACAATATGGGTATCAAACGAAAGGTTTTAATGAGTATTTTAAAAGGACGTGGGGCTTAGTCCTTTAGTTGGTGGACGCCTTTTCGAGATAACGCCATAAATGTGGACCAGGCGTGACTCTAGAATGTGTTTGTACAATATGACTATCAAACGCCATAAAGGTGGACCAGGGGTGACTCTAGAATGCGTTTGTACAATATGTGTATCAAACGAAAGGTGTTAATGAGTATTTCAAAAGGGCGTGAGGTTTAGTTCTACAGGTGGATGCCTTTTCTAGATATCGCCGTAAAGGTGGACCAGGGGTGACTCTAGAATGTGTTTGTTCGATATGGGTATCAAATTAAAGGTATTAATGAAGGTTTAAAAAGGGAGTGGTGGTAGTTGTATAGGTGGTCGCCTTTTCTAGATATCGCCATAAAGGTGGACCAGGGGTGACTCTGTCATGCGTTTTTACAATATGGGTATCAAACGAAAAGTGTTAATGAGTATTTTAAAAGGTCGTGGGGCTTAGTTCTATAGGTGGACGCCTTTTTGAGATATCGCCATAAAGGTGGACCAGGGGTGACTCTAGAATGTGTTTGTACGATATGGGTATCAAATTAAAGGTATTAATGAGGGTTTTAAAAGGGAGTGGTGGTAGTTGTATAGGTGGTCGCCTTTTTGAGATATCGGCACAAAGGTGGACCAGGGTTGACTCCAGAATGCGTTTGTACAATATGGGTATCAAACGAAAGGTTTTAATGAGTGTTTTAAAAGGGCGTGGGGCTTAGTTGTATAGGTCGACGCCTTTTCGAGATATGGCCATAAAGGTGGACCAGGGGTGACTCTAGAATGTGTTTGTACGATATGGGTATCAAGTTAAAGGTATTAATGAGGGTTTTAAAAGGGAGTGGTGGTAATTGTATAGGTGGTAGCCGTTTCGAGATATTGGCACAAAGGTGGACCAGGGGTGACTCTAGAATGCGTTTGTACAATATGGGTATCAAACGAACGGTGTTAATGAGTATTTTAAAAGGACGTGGGGCTTAGTACTATAGGTGGACGCCTTTTCGAGATATCGCCATAAAAGTGGACCAGGGGTGACTCTAGAATGTGTTTGTACAATATGGCTATCAAACGAAAGGCGTTAATGAGTATTTTAAAAGGGCGGGGGGCTTAGTTCTATAGGTGGAAGCCTTTTCGAGATATCGCCATAAAGGTGGACCAGGGGTGACTCTAGAATGTGTTTGTACGATATGGGTATCAAATTAAAGGTATTAATGAGGGTTTTAAAAGGGAGTGGTGGTAGGTGTATAGGTGGTCGCCTTTTTGAAATATCGGCATAAGGGTGGACCAGGGGTGACTCTGGAATGTGTTTGTACAATATGGCTATCAAACGAAAGGTGTTAATGGGTATTTGAAAAGGGCGTGGGGATTAGTTCTATAGGTGGACGCCTTTTCGAGATATCGCCAGAAAGGTGGACCAGGGGTGACTCTAGAATGTGTTTGTACAATATGGCTATCAAACGAAAGGTGTTAATGAGCATTTTAAAAGGGAGTGGGCCTTAGTTCTATAGGTGGACGCCTTTTCGAGATATCGCCATAAAGGTGGACCAGGGGTGGCTCTGGAATGTGTTTGTACAATATGGCTATCAAACGAAAGGTGTTAATGGGTATTTGAAAAGGGCGTGGGGATTAGTTCTATAGGTGGACGCCTTTTCGAGATATCGCCAGAAAGGTGGACCAGGGGTGACTCTAGAATGTGTTTGTACAATATGGCTATCAAACGAAAGGTGTTAATGAGCATTTTAAAAGGGAGTGGGCCTTAGTTCTATAGGTGGACGCCTTTTCGAGATATCGCCATAAAGGTGGACCAGGGGTGACTCTAGAATGTGTTTGTACGATATGGGTATCAAATTATGAGGGTTTTAAAAGGGAGTGGTGGTAGTTGTATAGGTGGTCGCCTTTTCGAGATATCGGCTTAAAGGTGAAACAGGGGTGACTCTAGAATTTGTTTGTACGATATGAGTATCAAATGAAATGTGTTAATGAGTATTTTAAAAGGGAGTGATCCTTAGTTCCATAGGTGGACGCCGTTTCGAGATATCGCCATAGAGGTGGATCAGGGGTGACCCTAGAATTTGTTTATACGATATGGGTATCAGATGAAAGGGGTTAATGAGCATTTTAAAAGGGAGTGTGCCTTAGTTCTATAGGTGAACGCCTTTTCGAGATATCGCCATAAAGGTGGGCCAGGGGTGACTCTAGAATGCGTTTGTACAATAAGGATATCAAACGAAAGGTATTAATGAGCATTTTAAAAGGGAGTGGGCCTCAGTTCTATAGGTGGACGCCTTCTCGATATATAGCCATAAAGGTGGACCAGGGGTGACTCTGGAATGTGTTTGTACAATATGGCTATCAAACGAAAGGTGTTAATGAGTATTTGAAAAGGGCGTGGGGATTAGTTCTATAGGTGGAAGCCTTTTCGAGATATCGCCAGAAAGGTGGACCAGGGGTGACTCTAGAATGTGTTTGTACAATATGGCTATCAAACGAAAGGTGTTAATGAGTATTTTAAAAGGGAGTGGGCCTTAGTTCTATAGGTGGACGCCTTTTCGAGATATCGCCATAAAGGTGGACCAGGGGTGACTCTAGAATGTGTTTGTACGATATGGGTATCAAATTATGAGGGTTTTAAAAGGGGTGGTGGTAGTTGTATAGGTGGTCGCCTTTTCGAGATATCGGCATAAAAGTGAAACAGGGGTGACTCTAGAATTTGTTTGTACGATATGGGTATCAAATGAAAGGTGTTAATGAGTATTTTAAAAGGGAGTGATCCTTAGTTCCATAGGTGGACGCCGTTTCGAGATATCGCCATAGAGGTGGACCAGGGGTGACCCTAGAATTTGTTTATACGATGTGGGTATCAGATGAAAGGGGTTAATGAGCATTTTAAAAGGGAGTGTGCCTTAGTTCTATTGGTGAACGCCTTTTCGAGATATCGCCATAAAGGTGGACCAGGGGTGACTCTAGAATGCGTTTTTACAATATGGATATCAAACTATGAGGGTTTTAAAAGGGAGTGGTGGTAGTTGTATAGGTGGTCGCCTTTTCGAGATATCGGCATAAAGGTAAATCAGGGGTGACTATAGAATTTGTTTGTACGATATGGGTATCAAATGAAAGGTGTTAATGAGTATTTTAAAAGGGAGTGATCCTTAGTTCCATAGGTGGACGCCGTTTTGAGATATCGCCATAGAGGTGGACCAGGGGTGACCCTAGAATTTGTTTATACGATGTGGGTATCAGATGAAAGGGGTTAATGAGCATTTTAAAAGGGAGTGGGCCTCAGTTCTATAGGTGGACGCCTTTTCGAGATATCGCCATAAAGGTGGACCAGGGGTGACTCTAGAATGTGTTTGTACGATATGGGTATCAAACTATGAGGGTTTTAAAAGGGAGTGGTGGTAGTTGTATAGGTGGTCGCCTTTTCGAGATATCGGCATAAAGGTAAATCAGGGGTGACTATAGAATTTGTTTGTACGATATGGGTATCAAATGAAAGGTGTTAATGGGTATTTTAAAAGGGAGTGATCCTTAGTTCCATAGGTGGACGCCGTTTCGAGATATCGCCATAGAGGTGAACCAGGGGTGACCCTAGAATTTGTTTATACGATATGGGTATCAGATGAAAGGGGTTAATGAGCATTTTAAAAGGGAGTGGGCCTTAGTTCTATAGGTGGACGCCTTTTCGAGATATCGCCATAGAGGTGGACCAGGGGTGACTCTAGAATGTGTTTGTACGATACGGGTATCAAATTATGAGGGTTTTAAAAGGGAGTGGTGGTAGCTGTATAGGTGGTCGCCTTTTCAAGATATCGGCATAAAGGTGAAACAGGGGTGACTCTAGAATTTGTTTGTACGATATGGGTATCAAATGAAAGGTGTTAATGAGTATTTTAAAAGGGAGTGATCCTTAGTTCCATAGGTGGACGCCGTTTCGAGATATCGCCATAGAGGTGGACCAGGGGTGACCCTAGAATTTGTTTATACGATATGGGTATCAGATGAAAGGGGTTAATGAGTATTTCAAAAGGGCGTGGGGCTTAGTTCTATAGGTGGACGCCTTTTCGAGATATCGCCATAAAGGTGGACCAGGGGTTACTCTAGAATGTGTTTGTACGATATCGGTATCAAATTAAAGGTATTAATGAGGGCTTTAAAAGGGAATGGTGGTAGTTGTATAGGTTGGCGCCCTTTCGAAATATCGGCATAAAGGTGGACCAGGGGTGACTCTAGAATGCGTTTGTACAATATGGGTATCAAACGAAAGGTATTAATGAGTATTTTAAAAGGGAGTGGGCCTCAGTTCTATAGGTGGACGCCTTCTCGAGATATAGCCATAAAGGTGGACCAGGGGTGACTCTAGAATAAGTTTGTACGATATGGGTATCAAATGAAAGGTGTTATTGGGTATTTTAAAGGGGCGTGGGGCTTAGTTCTATAGGTGGACGCCTTTTCGAGATATCGCCATAAAGGTGGACCAGGGGTGACTCTATAATGTGTTTGTACGGTATGAGTATCAAATTAAAGGTATTAATGAGGCTTTTAAAAGGGAGTGGTGGTAGTTTTATATGTGAAGGCGTTTTCAAGATATCGACCAAAATGTGGACCAGGGTGACCCAGAACATAATCTGTTGGATACCGCTAATTTATTTATGTACTAGCCTTTACCCGCGGCCCCGTCCGCAAGGAGAAAATTAAATATATGGGATATTCACGTTAGCCTGCTTATCAAGTTATCTGTTTAAAAAGATGTTTCTGTCTAATACATTTTATTTTTCTAATTGAGTAAAAAAAGGACTAAATGAGCTGATATCCTGATAGGATCCCCAAATGATCCCGAAATTATCCAGAAAAATCCACGAAATGACCCCGACGCTATCGCGGACAGATCCCGAAAACCATCTAGAAATGCCACGGAAGGGTCTCTAAAAGTTCCCGGAATAGTCCCAAAAAACCCGAAATGACAACGACACGATTCTAGACTTATCCAGAGAACCACAAAGAAATGATGCCTGAAGGGTACCAAAATCATCCCGAAATAGTTCCGAAAAAGTTCCGAAATGACCCTGACGGGCTCCCGGACTGTTCTCAAAAACCATCCAGAAAATATCCAGGAAGGGTCCCTAGGGGATCCACGACGGATCGCGAAAACCATACAGAAATGATTCCGGAAGGGTCCCAAAATGATCCCGTATTAGTCCCGAAAAAGCCCTGAAATGACCCCGACGGGATCCCAGACGGATTCCGAAAACTATACAGAAATGATGCCGGAAAGGTCCTCAAATGATCCCCTAATAGTCCCGAAATGACCGAAAACCATCGAGAAACTATGCCGGAAGGGACCCCAAATGATCCCGAAAAAGTCCCGCAATTATTCCGACGGGATCCTGAACGGATACCGAAAACCATGCAGAAGTGATGCCGGAAAGGTCCTCAAATGATCACCTAATAGTCCCAAAATGACCCTGACGGCATCCCGGAAAGATCCCGAAATCCATCCAGAAATGATCTTGGGCTGGTCCCAAAATGATCCCGAAATAGTCTCGAAAAAGTCCAGAAATTACCCTGACGGGATCCCAGACGGATCCCGAATACCATACAGAAATGATGCCGGAAAATACCCCAAATGATCCCGAAATAGTCCCGAAAAAGTTCCGAAATGACCCCGAAGGGATCCCGGACGGATCCCGAAGACCATCCAGAAATGATGCCGAAAGGCTCCCCTAATTATCCCGTATTAGTCCCGAAAAAGTCCCGAAATTACCCCGACGGGATTCCTGACGGATCCCGAAAATCATCCAGAAATAATGCCGAAAGGGTCCCCAAATCATCCCGTATTAATCGAGAAAAAGTCCTGAATTGACCCCGTCGGGAGCCCGGATGGATCCCGGAAAACTATCCTGAAATGATGCCGGAAGGTATCCCCAAATAGTCCCGAAATGACTCTGACTGGTTCCCGGACGGATCCCTAAAACCATCTAGAAATGGTGCCTGAAGGTACCTCAAATGATCCCGAAATAGTACCGAAATGACCCCGACGGGATCCCGGACGGATCCCGAAAACCATCTAGAAATGATGCCGGAAGGTACCCCAAATAATCCCGAAATAGTCCCGAAATGACCCTGATTGGATCCCGGACGGATCCCGAAAACCATCTAGCAATGATGCCGGAAGCTACCCCAAATGATCCCGTATTAGTCGAGAAAAAGTCCTGAAATGACCCCGACGGGATCCCGAACGGATCCCGAAAACCATACAGAAATGATGCCGAAAAGGTCCCCAAATGATCCGGTATTAGTCGAGAAAAAGTCCCGAAATGACCCCGACGGGATGCCGGACGAATCCCAAAAACCATATAGAAATGATGCCTAAAGGTACCCCAAAGGATCCCGAAATTAACCTGACGGGATCCCGAACGGATCCCGTAAACCATCTAGAAATGGTGCCGAAAGGTATCTCAAATGATCTCGAAATAGTACCGAAATGACCCTGACGGGACCCCGGACGGATCCCGAAAACCATCTAGAAATGATGCCGGAAGGTACCCCAAATAATCCCGAAATAGTCCCGAAATGACCCTGATTGGATCCCGGACGGATCCCGAAAACCATCTAGCAATGATGCCGGAAGCTACCCCAAATGATCCCGTATTAGTCGAGAAAAAGTCCTGAAATGACCCCGACGGGATCCCGAACGGATCCCGAAAACCATACAGAAATGATGCCGAAAAGGTCCCCAAATGATCCGGTATTAGTCGAGAAAAAGTCCCGAAATGACCCCGACGGGATGCCGGACGAATCCCAAAAACCATCCAGAAATGATGCCGGAAGGGACCCCAAATGATCCCGAAAAAGTCCCGCTATGATTCCGACGGGATCCTGAACGGATACCGAAAACCATGCAGAAGTGATGCCGGAAAGGTCCTCAAATGATCACCTAATAGTCCCAAAATGACCCTGACGGCATCCCGGACTGATCCCAAAATCCATCCAGAAATGATCTTGGGATGATCCCAAAATGATCCCGAAATAGTATCGGAAAAGTCCAGAAATTACCCTGACGGGTTCCCGGACGAATCCTGAAAGCCATCCCTAAATGATCCCGAAAAAGTCCCAAAATGACCCTGACGGGATTCCGAAAGGATTCCAAAAACAATCCAGAAATGATGCCGGAAAGTTCCTCAAATGATCCCCTAATAGTTCCGAAAAGACCCTGACGGGATCCCGAACGGATCCCCACAACTATCCAGAAATGATACCGAAAGGGCCCGCAAATTATCCCGTATTAGTCGAGAAAAAGTCCCAAAACGCCATGACGGGATGCCGGACGAATCCCAAAAACCATCCAGAAATGATGCCGGAAGGGACCCCAAATGATCCCGAAATAGTCCCGAAATGACCTCGTCGGCATCCCGGACGGATCCCGAAAATTATCCAGAAATGATGCCGGAAAGGTCCACAAATGATCCCCTAATAGTCCCGAAATTACCCTAAAGGGATCCCGGACGGATCCCGAAAATCATCCAGAAATGATGCCGAAAGGGTTCCCAAATGATCCCGTATTAGTCGCGAAAAAGTCCCGAAATGACCCCGACGGGATCCCGGACGGATCCCGAAAACTATCCAGAAATGATGCCGAAAGGGTCCGCAAACGATCCCGTATTAGTCGCGAAAAAGTCCCGAAATGACCCCGACGGGATCCCGGACGGATCCCGAAAACCACCTAGAAATGATCCCGGAAGGGTCCCAAAATGATACCGAAATAGTCCCGAAAAAGTCCCGAAATTACCCCGGCGTAATCCCGGACCGATCCCGAAAACCATCCAGAAATGATCCCGGAAGGGTCTCGATATGACCCTTACGGGATTACAAATAAGGTGAAGCTAATTATAAAACCATGTTAATAAGGCAGCATGCGCATTGGAGCGAATAAAAAGTTACATAGAAACATACAGGTAAAGCTAATAAAAGCGTGCTAATAAAAACAATTTATGGAGGGCGGATGGCGGGAGTAGAGGAGAGGACCACTGATCGTTCCTCCAAAATTGTCTAGATCTCGATCTGTATGTACCAGATACCAAAAACTATTGATTTATGAGAAAATTTATATTGAGTTATAACAATTTATAGATTTTACACCAGAGGGGGAGATAAAGGGGGCGGGCGGAGGGTGTCACTGCTTACTTTGTAAGCCCTCGACTTATTTGACCCCTTGAGTCTGTGATATTGGTGAAGGCCAGTATACGTAAAGTTATAATGTGTAAAAATTATTAAAAAATAATTGATCGAAGGGGTCGTGGGACCCCCACCCCTCTTTCCATGTTCGAAAAAAATTTCGCTAGTAGACTACTGTCTGTGTCCCAAATTTCATCAAAATCCGTGTAGCCATTCTGGCGTGATTCAGTCGCAAAGACGAAAAAATATAATAGTTAAATTATAACTGTTCCTAGGGGGCGGAGACCACGCCCCTTTTGAAAAATATATAGCTAGTAGATCCTTCTAGACTATTGGCTATATGTCTGCAAAATTTCATCCAAATCGGTCCAGCCGTTCTTGCGTGATTGAGTCACAAAGACAAACGTCTGGACAAACATCCAAACATCCAAACATCCAAACATCTTCACATCCAAACTTCACATCCATTTATAATATATATTAGATATAATACCACGAACAGTATCCCTGCCAAGACTTCAAGGGTTTTTTATTTCGCCCTACAGAACTTTTTCATTTCATTCTACTTAATATGGTAGGTGTCACACCCATTTTACAAAGTTTTTTTCTAAAGTTATATTTTGCGTCAATAAACTAATCCAAATACTATGTTTCATCCCTTATTTGGTATAGAATTATGGCATTTTTTTCGTTTTTCGTAATTTTCGTCTCGAAAAAGTGGGCGTGGTCATAGTCTGATTTCGGCCATTTTTTATACCAATACAAAGTGAGTTCAGATCAGGGATGCACCTTAACGTTAAGCTAATCGTTTATCAAAAAATGTCCACCGTTTCCTTTGAAACAGTTCGAAATATTATCGATAAAGAAATTATCAAGATAAATTGTATCTCGTTTTTAACGGAAACGAAAAGCTTTCGTTGACGTTAAAAACGTTAACAAAAACGTGATACTTTATGTTTGATTTGTGCTGGCAATGCTATAGCCATGGTGAAGCCGTCAGGCGGTAACAGCGAGCGGACATACACACAAACTGCATGTAATTTGTTTGTGTAATTCGTTGGTGGTAATGTCAAAAATACTCTGAGAAATGTTCGTACTGTCAAAATTCATGAGAAAAGTTGCAATCAGCTTCGCTAATGCTTTCACTTTTAATGACTCCGCATTGCCAGCATAGTTTGAAATTAATAATCAACATAAACGATTTGATTTCGTTTTGATATGGCAGAAAACGAAACAAAATCGATTCGTTAATTTGACGTTCTTAACGTTAATAAACGTAACGAAATGACTTTGTTTCGTTTATTAACGTTAATTATCGTAACGAAATGATATCGGTTCGTTGGTTAAGCATGCCTGGTTCAGATAAGTACGTGAACTGAGTTTAGTAAAGATATATCGATTTTTGCTCAAGTTATCGTGTTAACGGCCGAGCGGAAGGGCAGACGGTAGACTGTGTATAAAAACTGGGCGTGGCTTCTACCGATTTCGCCCTCTTTCACAGAAATAAGTTACCGTCCCGAATCTAAGCCGCTACCAAATTTCACAAGGATTGGTAAATTTTTGGTCGACTTATGGCATTAAAAGTATCCTAGACAAATTAAATGAAAAAGGGCGGAGCCACGCCCATTTTGAAATTTTCTTTTATTTTTGCATTTTGCTGCACCATATCATTACTGGAGTTGAATGTTGACATAATTTAATTATATACTGTAAAGATATTAAAGTTTTTGTTAAAATTTGAATTAAAAAAAAAAATTTTTAAATTTTTATTAAGCATACATATAGTAATAGGAGTAACGTTCCTGCGAAACTTCATCATGATATCTTCAACGACTGCTAAATTACAGCTTGGAAAACTTTTAAATTACCTTCTTTTAAAAGTGGGCGGTGCCACGCCCATTGTCCAAAATTCTACCAATTTTCTAATGTGCGTCATAAGTTCAACTCACCTACCAAGTTTCATCGCTTTATCCGTCTTTGGTAATGAATTATCGCACTTTTTCGGTTTTTCGAAATTTTCGATATCGAAATAGTGGGCGTGGTTATAGTCCGATATCGTTCATTTTAAATAGCGATCTAAGATGAGTGCTCAGGAACCTACATACCAAATTTCATCAAGATACCTCAAAATTTACTCAAGTTATCGTATTAACGGACGGACGGACGGACATGGCCCAATCAAATTTTTTTTCGATCCTGATGATTTTGATATATGGAAGTCTATATCTATCTCGATTCCTTTATACCTGTACAGTCAACCGTTATCCAATCAAAGTTAATATACTCTGTCAGCTCTCCTCAACTGAGTATAAAAATATATATGAGTCAATCCATATGAAAACGTCTAATTCAAAAAGCTGGCTAGTCTCGGATTTCGCTCAAACTTAGAGGGACATTTCTTTGGGGTCCTAAAGGAACAAATTGACACACATTTAATTTTTATAACCACTGGTTTCGGACTGGTCGAATTTCAAAGTTTGAAAAACGTCATTTTTAGGCTTACCCTATTATAGCTGTAAAAATGTTTCTGTTAGAGATATCCTTACATTCGATAAGGCGTTTTAAAGGTAAAAGATAGTGGTTTGTTTAAAAATAAATAATAAATCATATGGCGAGTATCTAGAATTAAAAACCTGGTACTGAAAATACGTAATTTTTATCCTTTTTTTGTCAATTTTAGCTGGCTCTGGCGTCTTCAATGTTTCAAGTAGCCACTCAAATTTTTTCCGAAATTAAGGGTACATATCCTAGAAGGAAATAACTCATCCATCGCCCAAAAAAACCCACTCCTTATAGATAAATTATTATCTCGAAATTTGTAAGTTTTCAAAACTCGTGTTTTTCAGGCTCTAAAACGAACGTGCTTCTGAAGAGATAAAAATTCGAATTTCTCATGGACTCCACCCCTGGCCTTTAGCTTTTAATACCTCAGCATTTTGGTTTTGTTATTTTCATATCTCTTAGCCCGCATCGGTACAACTGAACCGGATGAAGATGGCTGTAGGAATTTCAGCATCCCGCTGGCCACTTGTGGATTGCTCCTCCATAGCTGGGACTCGAATCAGCTCAGCAAACGTTGGGCGGATACCACGTCTTGCAGGGTAGCAAGATCTTTCTGGCCAAAAGTGGATGGCAGGAGGTCTGCTGAAATAATTGGGTTCACTAAGGCTCACCTATCAATGGTCATTGGGGTTTTGACAGGGCACTGTCCCATGGGTATCTATGCGGTACGTCTCAATATACTGGAAACCCCATCCTGCTGCAGCTGTATGGAGGATGATGAGGTGGAATCACCAAATCACTTTATGCTTGATTGTCTAGCTTTTGCCAGAACTAGGCGAAAGTACTTCGGTCGCGACTCACTTGGATCTCCCGAGGATATATCCAAAGTTGAGATCGGTATCATTCGCAGCTTTATCGTTGCTACCCAACGATTCTCTAAGTTTGGTGTTTTGGTGTATGTGGTATCACAACGGACCTTCGTGTTGTCCAAGTGAGCTATCCTTATCAGGGCAGCTACCACCTAACCTATCCTATCCTATTTTCATACTAAGGGCCTCTGCTGATCGCAGTAATTACGAAAAGTTTCTTATCTGAACAATCGGTTATGGGGGATATATACTATATATACGACCAATCTCATAAATTTTTTCAGACAACAATATGTGCAATATACGAAAATATATGGTGAAGTTTGAAGCTTCAATCTGATAAATTGAGGAAGATGTGACAAAAATCCTCTTTTTCTGAAAAATCGGTTGTATGGAGGGTATATGCTATAGTGGTCCGATCCATACGGTTCCGACAAATGTCTAATCGGACACCCAAATACACCCGCTCACCAAATTTTATAAAGATATCTCAAAAATTCAGGGACTAGTTTGCATACAAACAGACAGACGGACAGAGGGACAAGGCTAAATCAAATCAGCTCTTCATCCTGATTATTTCGGTATACTTAATGGTGGGTCTATCTATTTTCCTTTAAGGCCTTACGATTTTGGGATTCGTGACGAAATTAATATACCATTTCATTTTCATGAAAGGTATAAAAATATGTAGGTACTTTGTGTTAGGATGCAAAGCTTCACGTTTTTTGTGGTCTGCATGTAAAAACTATGACTGCGAATCACGTATTGCAACAATATATGACGTAAGCGTAACTATTTGATGAAATTTGATGAATTTTGAAGCTTCTAGCCGTAAAAAAGGGGCAAAAATGACAGTTTATATGGGGTATATAATATATATACCACCGATCTCTATGATTTTTTCAGGCAACAATAAATGCTATATACGTAAGCATTTGGTGAAATTTGAAGCTTCTAGCTGTTAAAATGGGGCAGAAATTGCGAAAAGTTTCTTATCTGAAGAATCGGTTGTATGAGATATATACTATGTATACCACCGATCTCAATGATTTTTTAAGACAACAATATATGCTACATACATAAGCATTTGGTGAAATTTGAAGCTTCTAGCTGTTAAAATGGGGTTGAAATTGCGAAAATACATATATATTACTATATATATTTTTACGAATGTTGGCGGCACTAAGGGGTGCTGCCATCTCTAGGCCCATGCCAAGCAGTGACGTGAATTCACATCAATAATTCAATCATTATGTCTACACATACGCGTGCACGCGGCGGAGAAACAACGCATAGGCACATGCAGATATCTTATCTGAAATGCTCGTAAAGATATGCAATTGTGATTGGAAGTGTCGCTCACACATACAAGCGCATGGGGTATGAGAGAAGCTATAAAAATTATACATCTGTAGTTATAATTATATGGCGGTAACTAAGTAAATTCTGGAAGCGCCTAGAAGATGCCACGAGGAAATCACGGAGTATAAAGGCACCAGCGGTAGAGGCGCTAGGAGCAGTTTTCAGTTAAGCACGCTATCTGTCGGGCAATAGATCCGTCAATTTGGTTATTAGCAAGCTAGTTGCAAAGTATAAGTGTTATTGTGAAGTACTTTAATAAAGGCCATTTTTCCATTATTCAATATTGGAGTTATTTATTCAACAGTTTAGTGATTCGAACTTAGCAGAGGGTTGCAAATGAGAGGATTTGCAGTAAATTCGTTACAATATCTAAAAGGTGAAAAAATAATAAATTAAATAATTTCGCAAAAAAAATTCAAAAATAAACGTGTGTAGGCAAATTAAAAAATCAGTGTTTATTATTTGTATTAATATAAAAGAGTATATTGTATAAGTACAATAATATGTATACATGTGCAACAAAATGGGTTAAAATTCTCTGGTGTTAAATGATTGTATGTAGGTAAATGGCTATGTATGTATGTACTATATCTATCAAATGAAACTTCAAGCTTCAATAAAGTTCTATAAAAAAAATTTTAAACATATGTATACGTGCGTCTACAGATGATTAAAATAAAATTTCACAGATGTGAAATATGTATGTGTGTTGATATGCTTGCATATGTATGTTTTTGCAAAAAAAAAAAATCAAAATACCACTAAGAGAAATTCAAGACGTGGTTAGTTGTAAGAAACCCTAGCTATCTGTGCTTTAATTCGCTACAAGTATCCACGGTAAAAAAAATCGTTAATGAAAGTTCCACTAAAATAAAAATAATAATAAAAAAAAATTACGATAGAAATTCAAATTCGTGGTTGATCCTAATGCTCTTAGATAGCTAGATGTGCTTTAAGTTCGCACAGAAAAACTCAAAAAAAAAAAGGAAATGAAAATTAATTTTATTTACAAAAAAATTAATTGAAAAGAAACAACACCCAAATTTAAAGTTGTCTTTTTCCTTTTCGGTATTGAACTAACCTATGTAAGTAAACTCAACGACTATCTTGTTTTTCGGTTGAATGAATACTAGTAACCAAATTTAAGGAATAAAAAAAATTCTATAAAAATCTTGGACAATTTAAAACTTTGATAAATATCTATATATTAAAGTTTGTGGTTAGTGTGATTGGTGTTGACCTCGGAAAGGAAACATAATTTAGATCGGTGTTGCTTTAGTCTGCAAGAATTCTGTCCTATGTGATATCAGCTTATCCCCCAGTCAATCCCTAGTGCGGAACATCGCCAGTCAGAGTACTTACTCCAGCCGTGGCTGGCTAACACCTATCTCAAGCGAAAGAAACCCAATTTACCCCTAGATGTTAATAGCTATAAACCTCACATGTGGGTGGTGCTAGAACACCCACATGGCAACTTAAGCTTTGCCACAGAAAACGTCTTACATTGTGCTAGCCTCGACTTCGAATACCACCTTACTACGACGTTGCGATCGAAGAAAGGGAACTTCGAAGTCGAACTAACACTACCCCCTGTCTAACTACATAGCAACTTGTTACTCAGGCACAAATCACTTCCATTTGTTTGAAACTGATGCAGCCCTAATCTGTCCGGGAGAAAGAAAATAAGTTAGTTAGAAAATTACATTTGAAATGAGAAAAGTGAGAAATTAGAAAAAGTTAAACAAAAAAATACAAATGAAAATAGTAAGTTATAATGGGAAAAGGAAAAGTCTGTGTTATTCGTTGGAAATTTGAAGAAAAAAACTGAAAGAAAATTTAGTGGAATGAAATGTGAGAAAAACAAAAAGATGATCGAGCTATTGCATTGGGCGCGATTGTAATGTAACTGCTTGGTCCGGGGCGAGAAGGGTGGCGGGTTGTCATGCTGGTAGCCCGGCTAAGGCTTGTCGGCGCGGTTCTTGCCACCTTCCTCAACCTACAGTCACAAAAACAAAATTATGATTATCATGTCTATTTGTGGAAAACAGGGACCAGAAAAGGGAATCTAAACCAAAAAGAGGAAAACAATGGAAAGAAAAAAAGGAAAGCTGTAGAAGATCATCCGTGTCAAGTGGAGTCATCCCACCCCTCTTGTTCATGAGGCATAACAACCTTGAACTCCACTTTGACACCGATAACTGAGTGGAGCTTCCTTTTCCTGACTTCGTCCGTCTGTTAAAGTCCAAAGTCAGGCTTAATACAGGGTCTGTCAGTCTAGTAGCAACACCTCACTAATTCCTAGTTTGCCGCAAGGACAACACTCACACTAACACCAAGGGGAAACTAAACCTGCATCATTTCTATTAACTCTCAACCAATGAATACTAGAAAGCATATTTTTTCTAAACAAACTTATTTTTAACAACTTCAAGTTTAACTTATAGATATACTCAATGACTTAATTCTATGATTAAGGTTTTAGCTATTCTTAATTCGAAATACAAGGATCCTAAATACTTGATATTTATTTAATTGAAAAATAATTTATGAAATAAAGCTAAAGAAATATAAACTTGTAAACGGAACACCCCTTTTTACCCATTCAAAATAGGGTTAACTAAAAACAAGCAAAATTTAATTAAGGTAACCCTAAAATAATTAAATACGAAAAGAAAATATAAGCCATGCAAGGGAACACCCTTTTTTCGTAACTAATAGCTTTTTCTTTTCTGAAATAAGTTGTTGCCTAACTAAACGGTAAAGCCCAGGGCCGTAGAGAGAAAATCTGGGCCCGGGACTAAACAATTTACGGGCCCCCTATAAAAAATCCACCAATACATTTGATTAATTTGGATTATATCAAACAAAATTTTTGCCACATCAACTAAATGATTTTGGGACTAAGAGCCGAAAATAAAATTAGCACAGAATATTTACTATTTATACTGTTTTATTGTAACGTAGGAATAAAATTCTCTTTTAACAGCCACATATTGCTTCAAATAATCTTTTCTAGTTATTTGGTAACATTTTAGTACATTTATGATAAATTTAATGATGATTATAAATTTTAATTATTGAATATAGAAGGTTTGGATATCAAAGAGTGGCTTTTCTTGCTTTTTTCGATGCAAATTTTTTTATAATAATATCAAAATTTAACTGTCTTGTCAAAACAGATTCAACACAAAGCATGGCAAGTCCTGAAACTCGCTCCTGAGATGAACACGATCTTTGAAAGTTTTTTATTCTTGCAAGGACGCTGAAAGAACGTTCTGCACTAGCTACAATGACAGGTATAGTGAAAAAGATACGTAAAGCAACACAAATGTTGGGGAAAATCGTATACAGATTTTGAACATAGGTGGCATTGAGCAATTCCAATGGTGACAGGCCTTTATCAAAATTACTTCGTAAATGTGTTGCAAGTGAATTGTTTCACATTCTAAGCTTTGAGAAACGTCCGACTTGTATTTTTCGACAAAGTTTGCTGCGCTCGCCCGAACCGTAGTTTCATCCATATCTTCAAATTGCCACAAAAAGGAAAACGTATCGCTCAAATTTCTCATAGCTTAAAATCGATCAGTAATGCCAGTGATTACCGAATCAACAATCACCAGGAATGTATTGTTTTTAAAATCAGACCCTGAATCATCCGTAGTCATCTAATTTAAATTATCTTCAGAACGTCTTTTGGGTTTTCTCTTTTGAATGTCCGGAAGCTTTAGCGAGATGTTCAAATTGTTCCCCATTGGTTCCTGATCAACTTCAAATCAGCTAATAAGGCATCTATATTCGGACCCCAACATCTATGGTGGCGTCTCTAGCTTGAAGGACCACGTTTCTTTCATAAATGGTAGTCAGTATTTTGAACCAAATTAAGGACAGCAAGATACATTCGAATTTGTTGATGTACTTGAGAATGCCGGTACACAATAATTTGCTTGCGCAGTCAAATTTGGCTTTTGGCTGAAAGACTATGAAGAGAGCTCGGTACATTTTTTTTTGAGGATGTCCCATCGTTGTGGAGTGCTGCTGAAAATAGTAAAACATTTCTGTACAACTCCGAGGAAAGTAATTGCAGCCGTACAACACCACATAAATTGAGACTGTGGGTTGCACAAGGCGAGTAATCAACATTCGAGTTTTTGTCGAGAATGCGACGTAGTGCTCCGTTGTAAGCTCCTTTCATATTGGGACCGTTATCGTACCCTTGTGCACAACAATCTTCAATCAAATATGGCAAATTAGATCAGCGATTCTCTGACCAGTTTTTTGGTGACAATTCACGAAAGCCATAAACCGTTCTTGAATTGTAAAATTTGTTTCTTTCGAATTGAAATGGATTTAGCACAAAATGAACGTAGTCAACGTTACTAGCATCAGACATAGCATCAACGATAATAGCAAAATACTTGGCTTTCTTGCCTTGATCTAATATAGTTTCCCTCACGTGCTTTGCAGAAATTTCTATAAACTCGTTCCGAATGTCTGGGGAAAATAGTGAACTTGTAAACGTTTGTGCTGCTGTTGTGAAATCCTAACCTTCTCTAAGTATGGGATCATATTGGCTTATGAGATCTTAGATGCTCAAAAAATGTCCATCGTTTCGTTCACCAAAATATATTTTGTAACGAATTTACTGCAAATCCCCTTATTTACAAACTTCTGCTAAGTTCGAATCACTAAACTGTTGAATAAATAACTCCACTCTTCAATAATGCAAGATGGCCTTTATTAAAGTACTTCACAATAACACTTATACTTCGCTTACTGATAGCTTGCTTAACTCTAACTGATTTTCGCGCCTCTACTGTTGTCGCCTTTTATACTGTCTGGTATCCTCGTTGCATACTTCTAGGCTTTTCCATTCCAGAACTTACTAGTTAGTTATCAGCTACAAATTCACCAGCCACAACTACGTTTCTACGTTAATACTTGCACAAATTATTGCCCTCTCTTGTGAGCACCTCAGATAAGATATATGCATGTGTTTGTGCGTTGCTGCTCCGCTGCGTGTATGTACATATGTGTAGACATAATGATTGAATTATTGATGTGCATACAGTCACTGCTTAGCATCGGCTTAGAGATAGTACCTCTTAGTGTTGCTAATATTCGTAAAACTGCCCTCCACCTAAGTCTGATCGTCCCGATCAGATAAATCTTTCGCTCTAAACGCCGCTATCATCTCCAAATATACCACTCTTCTACTTCGTGGTTTCCCAATGGTTTGTATGCTGAAGATGGTATCACTGATCTTCTTCACAACTTTGTACGGGCCTTCCCAACTGCACCGAAATTTGGATGGAACACCTTTCCGCCGGTGAGGGTTGTATAGCAGTACCAAATCTCCCTCCAAGAAACCTTCCGAATTATTGTCCTCATCGTACCTGCGTTTCATCTTACTACTCATTATCTTGGATCGTTTCCTCGCATTCTGTTGTTTGACCAATGAAGAACTACTTCGCAGAGCTTGATCTTGACGGATTGACTTTGCATCATAAGTATCGTCTTGACGTTTCACAATATTGGTGCGCGCTACCTTGAAACCACCCTTGCATTCTTTCTGGAAAATTCTTTCAGTCGTTTCAGTGCGTCCATTAGGGTTTGTCAATGCTAGTGTTTTTCGCGCAGTACCTTCGGTTTGGATTTGTTTGGCCCATTCGTTCCATCAAACCTTGCCCGATCTGCTGCCTTTGATTTTTGTGGTTTTTGTCGAATCTCTTTCTCCAACACTCGCTTACTGCTGAACCCTTGTTCAAAACTGAAGCTAACATCCTTGTTCTTATACTGCATAATCCTTCTCTGCATATCGATCCTGATGTCATAGTCAACTAAGAAATCCACTCCCAATATGATTTCATCAACGATCTCTGCCACAACGAATTTGTGTAGAACCATGACCTCCCCAATTAAGACTTCACACACCAGTTCTCCCTGGACTTGGTTATACTCGCAAGTAATCGTACGCAATCTTGCTCCAAATAATGGCTTTACTCTCCTGTTGACCAAATCAGATCGGATTAAAGAGTGAGATGCGCCCGTATCTACCGTCAGTACACGCTCATTGCCATTCACATTTCCTTTGACGGTAAGACTGCTCGATTTCCTTTCAGTTTGCAAGATAGGTATCACACGACATTCAGTAGCTGGGGCAAGTTCTCGATCTTTACATTTGACGCGCTCTTGCTTATCTCCTCCAGCTTTGCGTTTACGACCAGCCAAGTTGGAACTACCATGGCCGGTGCTACATTGACGTGCAATGTGACTTGGGTTACCGCACTTGAAACACTTCATAACTCCGGAATTTTTTTGTTGTAATCCCTTCAGTGCTTCCCAGATTGTGTCTACCCACTCTGGCCTTTCTACTTCCACGCGATGAGTTTTGTATTCGGGCTTACTCAAAGGTGACGCTGTTTCCTGAGTCAGTGAATAGGATACCTTTCAGCAAATGTTGGCTTTGGGTTCGCATATGTAGCTCGTTTCGTTTCGGCATCCCGTATTCCATTTATAAAGCTCTGAATTTAAACCCCCTCGGTGTATTCCACGGGTGCGTCTGCATTTGCGAGATGAGCCAATCTTTCAACATCCAACGCAAACTCCTGCAAAGTCTCATTCGCATTTTGGTAACAATTTTGCAACTCAATTTGATATATCTGTTTCCTATGCTCGCTTCCGTAACGTCTCTCTAGAGCGCTCATCAATGTTTCATAGTTGTTCCGTTCGTACTCTGAAATTGTCTGTAAGATTTCAGCTGCAGGCCCTTTCAATGCCACAAACAGTGCAGTAGCTTTATCTTCAGCATTCCACTTGTTCACTGCTGACGTCTTCTCAAATTGCAGCTTGAACACCTCGAAAGTAACAGAGCCGTCAAAAGATGGAGTTTTTACCTTCGGATTGCTCGCTGGAACAGCTGGGCGATTTAGTTGTAACTGTTGCATAAGAACTTTCAACGCTTCTATCTCAGCATAAATTTTGTCCTCGAGTTGTAAAATGTTTGCATCCTGCTCTTCCAGTTTCGCAAAGAGCTGCGATGATACCTGTTCCGAAATTTTTGTCGACATTCCAGATATACGTGCCTCTTGCGCTTCCAGTTGAGATGACATATATGTATTCTGTTCTTCCAATTGAGATGACCATTTCTGAAATGCGTGCCACCTGCGACTCCAGCTGATATGCCATTATCGATGTTTGTACAGATATTGTGCTCGTCACTGCCTGCGGTGTTTCGTTTTTTTATTCCATTTTTGTTGTTGTTTTGTCGCTATCATAATGAAAGACATACTCCTCAGCATTGCTTCCTTCAAATACCATAGTTACACGTAGTCGTTTTTGTTGCTGGGATTTATCGCCAAAGGTAGCCAATCCACGGACTTCCAACTCCTCCTTCAGTTGCTGGATCGTCAATTCAATCAACTTTGTCATGTCCAAGTTGTATTCCCAATCTTCGGGATTTATCCAACAATTCATCTTCTGACACCAATTGTAACGAATCTACTGCAAATCCTCTTATTTGCAATCTTCTACTAAATTCGAATCACTAAACTGTTGAGTAAATAACTCCACTCTTCAATAATGCAAAATGGCCTTTATTAAAGTACTTCACAATAACACTTATAATTCGCTTACTGACAACTTGCTTAACTCTAACTGATTTTCGCGCCTCTACTGTTGTCGCCTTTTATACTGTCTGGTATCCTCGTTGCATACTTCTAGGCTTTTCCATTCCAGAACTTACTAGTTAGTTATCAGCTACAAATTCACCAGCCACAACTACGTTTCTACGTTAATACTTGCACAAATTATTGCCCTCCCTTGTGAGCACCTCAGATAAGATATATGCATGTGTGTGTGCGTTGCTTCTCCGCTGCGTGTATGTACATATGTGTAGACATAATGATTGAATTATTGATGTGCATACAGTCACTGCTTAGCATCGGCTTAGAGATGATAGTATCTCTTAGTGTTGCTAATATTCGTAACAATATACTCGTCTTTGAAAGCTACGCCTCTTTCACCCAAAAATAAAATAGTGACCAAAATTCCATATAAAATTTCTTTCCACTTTTGAGTTCCAGTGATTAGCTGGTCATTGATAAATGTATCAGTTGTAGCCTCTTTTTTGAATTCGATTTTGTAAAGATCGCCATTGAATATAACATTTAATGTGATCTTGACTACTTTCGTGTGCTGGCAGTTTATAGTATAGCTTCTTCCATACCTGGAATTCGAATATCCGCAGAACAAATTTTAGGTCGATTTAAAGTATTGGTGCTTAATAGACGACATGGTAGGCAATAAAAAGCATTGCTACTGGCACTCCACACTAACCAGTCACGCTCCAGTTCTCTCCATTTGGCAAGATTCTGTTTAACAACGAGGTAGGACATGCTTCGTCATGACAATCACGTGGAAAAATAACAGGACACTTTTGATGACCTCGACGAATTATTTCGTTGACTTCTTCAGATCGCAAAAACTCATTATTCACGGTACCGATATCGAGGTCGTTTAAATAATCTGGACTTTGATACAGAGTTCGTGGTATTGTTGGAAGACCTTTTGAAGATGAACCTTCATCAGTGTCACCACGAAAACTTTACGATTTCGGATTCATGTAAACATACATTTTTGTTTGATGTTTTTATTGTCTCCTCAGGCCCAGGCAAAAAATTATTATCAATATTCGTTGCTTTTGAAATTCGGCTTAAAATTTGCACATGGAACAACTAAAGACTCTCCTGAATAAAAAAAAATGTCTTAGTACCTCTAAATCGCGGGCCCCCTGAGAAACACATTTTTGTTTGATGTTTTTATTGTCTCCTCAGGCCCAGGCAAAAAATCATTATCAATATCCGTTGCTTTCGAAATTCGGCTTAAAATTTGCACATGGAACAACTAAAGACTCTCCTGAATAAAAAAAATTTCTTAGTACCTCTAAATCGCAGGCCCCTGAGAAACACATTTTTGTTTGATGTTTTTATTGTCTTCTCAGGACCAGGCAAAAAATCATTATGAATATTCGTTGCTTTTGAAGTTCGGCTTAAAATTTGCACATGGAACAACTAAAGACTCTCCTGAATAAAAAAAAATGTCTTAGTACCTCTAAATCGCGGGCCCCCTGAGAAACACATTTTTGGTTGATGTTTTTATTGTCTCCTCTGGCCCAGACAAAAAATCTTTATCAATATCCGTTGCTTTCGAAATTCGGCTTAAAATTTGCACATGGAACAACTAAAGACTCTCCTGAATAAAAAAAATTAGAAACACATTTTTGTTTGATGTTTTTATTGCCTCCTCAGGCCCAGGCGAAAAATCATTATCAATATTCGTTGCTTTTGAAATTCAGCTTAAAATCTGCACATGGGACAACTAAAGACTCTCTTGAATAAAAAAAAAAAAATGTTTTAGTACCTCTAAATCGCGGGTCACCTGAGAAACACATTTTTGTTTGATGTTTTTGTTGTCTCCTCAGGCCCAGGCAAAAAATCATTATGAATATTCGTTGCTTTTGAACTTCAGCTTAAAATTTGCACATGGAACAACTAAAGACTCTCCTGAATAAAAACAAATGTCATAGTACCTCTAAATCGCGGGCCCCCTGAGAAACACATTTTTGTTTGATATTTTTATTGTCTCCTCAGGCCCAGGCAAAAAATCTTTATCAATATCCGTTGCTTTTGAAATTCGGCTAAAAATTTTCACATGGAACAACTGAAGACTCTCCTGAATAAAAAAAAAAAATGTCTTAGTGCCTCTAAATCGCGGCCCCCTGAGAAACACATTTTTGTTTGATGTTTTTATTGTCTCCTCAGTCCCAGGCAAAAAATCATTATCAATATCAGTTGCTTTCGAAATTCGGCTTAAAATTTGCACATGGAAAAACTAAAGACTCTCCTTAATAAAAAAAATGTCTTAGTACCTCTAAATCGCGGGCCCCTGAGAAACACATTTTTGTTTGATGTTTTTATTGTCTCCTCAGGCCCAGGCAAAAAATCATTATCAATATTTGTTGCTTTTGAAATTCGGCTTAAAATTTGCACATGGAACAACTAAAGACTCTCCTGAATAAAAAAAAAAATGTCTTAGTACCTCTAAATCGCGGGCCCCCTGAGAAACCCCGGGCCCGTGGTAATCGCCGCATTTTTCCTTTAGCTCTTGTTTTTTCTCTCTTTCTTTCATTCGCTCAAACAGTCAGCTGTGACGTAGATGCGCAGAACCATGCAATTTTGAACTCATGAATGCGCAATCTGGGCACCCATATTAACAGAGTATATGTGGAACTTAAGAGCGAATTGAGAGTTTCACAGAGTTGCACTGCCACACCGCCATTTTATACAGGGTAAAAGTGTAACGCTTTTGCGGGCAATAATTTTCACAAAAGAACGAAATACACCGTAAAGGCGTTGCCTGTTTTATAGAATAGAACAACAAACTTTGCGCGGCATACAAAATGCGTAACACTTTAGCCACAAAAGAAAACGCTATAACTTTCACTTCTTTTATTTATAATCTACCAACTAAATATGTGTATATGTATGTGCGCCCACCGTGGTGTGATGGTAGCGTGCTCCGCCTACCACACCGAATGCCCTTGGTTCACACCCCGGGCAAAGCAACATCAAAATTTTAGAAATAATGTATTTAAATTAGAAGAAAATTTTTCTAAGCGGGGTCGCCCCTCTGCAGTGTCTGGCAATCACTCCGATTGTATTTCTGCCATGAGAAGCTCTCAGTGAAAACTCATCTGCCTCGCAGATGCCGTTCGGAGTTGACATAAAACAAGTTGGTCCCGTCCCGCCAATTTGTAGGAAAAATTAAAAAGGGGCACGACGCAAATTGAAAGAGAAGCTCGGCCTTAAAACTCCTCAGAAGTTATCGCGCCTTACATTTATTTAATTTTATTTTTTTTATATGTATGTGCGTATACAGAGCAGCAAAAAAAAAGAGATTAAATTAAACAAATAAGGAGGGGATTGTCTTCGGCTGTGCCGAAGACTTCATACCTTTCATGAATGGGGCTGAGCAATACTCTTATCCCATTCGTAATATCCAACTAATCGGCTTAATAAGATATGAAATATATAGTAAACAGAGGTACATACCTAAGCAATTTTTAAGATAAATATAAACTAAACTATATTGAACAATTAGCTGAATGGGAGAAAAACTAAATTGCGTTAAACCTGGCTGTGAGACAGCCATGGCTTAATCGACTAACCTCATTGTTCTGATAATTTCGATGGGTCTGTCATTCTGTAATAATGACTAAAATTGTATTAATAACAGCCAGGATCTTATAAAAATATTCCATCATGGCCGCTGTAAGGCGTTTCATAAGTTATCGCCTTTACACTGTCCGAAGATAAACTGGTCAGTAACCAATCAATAGCAGTTTGTTGCTTCGTAGTGGCAAGATTTGCCAAAAGTGAATGCAGTCCCAGCTGCTCTAATTTCCTCCCAAGTATATCTTTTGATGAATTTCGACAAATGTTAAAGCCTCCTACAAGAACAACTTTTTCCAAATTTTCATTGGAGAGTTCCTTAGTATCCTCTTCCACCATTCTTCTAAATGTCGGCAATGAGAATGACTTATTTCGGTATACCAACGCAATAGCTATATTTGCCTTTGATATCGCCAAAAACTGATAAACTTTTCCAGCTACATACTGGAATTTTCTGGAATTTACGGTAAAACTGCGTGCGAAGTCGGGCTTACAATAAATTATAATTCCGTTTCGAGGACGACTTTGTGCAATCGGTTGTATGAGATATATAATATATATACCACGGGTCTCTATGATTTTTTCAGACAACAATATAAGCTATACACGTAAGCATTTGGTGAAATTTGAACATATCTAAACGATTTTTAAGATAAATATAAAATAAACAAGTAAGGAAGGCTAAGTTCGGGTGTAACCGAACATTACATACTCAGTTGAGAGCTATGGAGACAAAATAAGGGAAAATCACCATGTAGGAAAATGAACCTAGGGTAACCCTGGAATGTATTTGTTTGACATGTGTATCAAATGGAAGGTATTAAAAAGTATTTTAAGAGGGAGTGGGCCTTAGTTCTATTGTTGGACGCCTTTTCGAGATATCGCCATAAAGGGTTACCCACTCTAGAATTTGTTTGTAAGATATGGGTATCAAATGAAAGGTGTCAATGAGTATTTTAAAAGGGCGTGGGTATCAAATGAAAGGTGTTAATGAGTATCTTAAAAGTGAGTGGGCCTTAGTTCTATAGATGGACGCCATTTCGAGATATCGCCATAAAGGTTGACCAAGGGTGACTCTATCTATGGGTATCAAATTAAAGTTATTAATGAGGGTTTTAAAAGAGTGGTGGTAGTTGTATATGTGAAGGCGTTTTCGAGATATCGACCAAAATGTGGACCAGGGTGACCCAGAACATCATCTGTCGGGTACCGCTAATTTATTTATATATGTAATACCACGAACGGTATTCTTGCCAAGATTCAAAGCCCTTGATTTCGCCCTGCAGAACTTTTTCATAACACTTCTACTTAATATGGTAGGTGTCACACCCATTTTACAAAGTTTTTTTCTAAAGTTAAATTTTGCGTCAATAAGCCAATCCAATTACCATATTTCATCCCTTTTTTCGTATTTGGTATAGAATTATGGCATTTTTTTAATTTTTCGTAACTTTCGATATCGAAAAAGTGGGCGTGGTCATAGTCGGATTTCGTCCATTTTTTACGCCAATACAAAGTGAGTTCAGATAAGTACGAAAACTGAGTTTAGTAAAGATATATACATTTTTGCTCAAGTTATCGTATTAACGGCCGAGCGGAAGGACAGACGGACGACTGTGTAAAAAAACTGGGCGTGGCTTCAACCGATTTCACAAGGATTGGTAAATTCTTGTTCGAATTATGGCATTAAAAGTATCCTAGACAAATTAAATGAAAAAGGGCGGAGCCACGCCCATTTTGAAATTTTATTTTATTTTTTTATTTTTTTGCACAATATCATTACTGGAGTCGAATGTTGACATAATTTACTTATATACTGTAAAGATATTGAATTTTTTGTTAAAATTTTACTTTAAATACAAATTTTTTTTAAGTGGGCGTGGTCGTTCTCCGATTTTGCTAATTTTTATGAAGCAAACATATAGTAATAGGAGTAACGTTCCTGCCAAATTTAATCATGATATCTTCAACGACTGCCAAATTACAGCTTGCAAAACTT
Organism: Eurosta solidaginis; assembly: GCF_040869045.1. NCBI lineage: Eukaryota > Metazoa > Arthropoda > Insecta > Diptera > Tephritidae > Eurosta > Eurosta solidaginis. Next base: position 96,683,405 of record NC_090324.1, read on the forward strand.
TTAAATTACCTTCTTTTAAAAGTGGGCGGTGCCACGCCCATCGTCCAAAATTTTACTAATTTTCTATTCTGCGTCATAAGGTCAACACACCTACCAAGTTTCATCGCCTTGTCTGTCTTTGGCAATGAATTATCGCATTTTTTCTGGTTTTCGAAATTTTCGATATCGAAAAAGTGGGCGTGGTTATAGTACGATATCGTTCATTTTTAATAGCGATCTGAGATGAGTGCGCAGGAACCTAAATACCAAATTTCATCAAGATACCTCAAAATTTACCCAAGTTATCGTGTTAACGGACAGACGGACGGACGGACGGACATGGCTCAATCAAATTTTTTTTCGATACTGATGATTTTGATATATGGAAGTCTATATCTATCTCGATTCCTTTATACCTGTACAACCAACCATTATCCAATCAAAGTTAATATACTCTGCGAGCTCTGGTCAACTGAGTATAAAAATAGGTAGTTAATTTGTGTGAGGATGCAAAGCTTCACGTTCTTTGTGGTCTGCATGTAAAAACTATGACTACGAATCAAACGTAACTATTTGATGAAATTTGATGAATGTTGAAGCTTCTAGCCGTAAAAAACGGGCAAAAATGACAGTTTATATGGGGTATATAATATATATACCACCAATCTCTATATATGTAAGCATTTGGTGAAATTTGAAGCTTCTGGCTGTTAAAATGGGGCAGAAATTGCGCAAAGTTTCTTATCTGAATAATCGGTTGTATGAGATATATACTTTATATATCACCGATCTCAATGATTTTTTCAGGCAACAATGTTTGCTATACACGTAAGCACTTGGTGAAATTTGAAGCTTCTAGCTGTTAAAATGGTGCTAAAATTGCAAAAAAAGTATATATAGTATATATATATACTATTAAGCATTTGGTGAAATTTGAACATATATAAGACGATTTTTAAGATAAATATAAAATAAACAAGTATGGAAGGCTAAGTTCGGGTGTAACCGAACATTACATACTCAGTTGAGAGCTATGGAGAAAAAGTAAGGGAAAATCACCACGTAGGAAAACTAACCTAGGGTAACCCTGGAATGTGTTTGTATGACATGTGTATCAAATGGATGGTATTAAAGAGTATTTTAAGAGGGCCATGGTTCTATAGGTGGACGCCTTTAGGGATATCGCCATAAAGGTGGACCAGGGGTGACTCTAGAATGCTGTTGTACAATATGGGTATCAAATGAAAGGTGTTAATGATTATTTTAAAAGGGAGTGGGCCTTAGTTCTATAGGTGGACGCCTGTTCGAGATATCGCCATAAAGGTGGACCAGGGGTGACTCTAGAATTTGTTTGTACGATATGGGTATCAAATGAAAGGTGTTAATGAGTATTTTAAAAGGGAGTGGGCCTTAGTTCTATAGGTGGACGCCTTTTCGAGATATCGCCATAAAGGTGGACCAGGGGTGACTCTAGAATTTGTTTGTATGATACGGGTATCAAATGAAAGGTGTTAATGAGAATTTTAAAAGTGAGTGGGCCTTAGTTCTATAGGTAGACGCCTTTTCGAGATATCGCCATAAAGGTGGACCAGGGGTGACTCTAGAATTTTTTTGTACGATATGGGTATCAAATGAAATGTGTTAATGAGTATTTTAAAAGGGAGTGGGCCTTAGTTCTATAGGTGGACGCCTTTTCGAGATATTGTAACGACAGCCTTTGTATAAACTGCATTTGCATGACTGCTCAAAGCTATTTCTTCAAGTAAGCATGCCAACAAACAGCAAATCGCCTATATAGTACGTGTCTGTGTGTGTGGGTACCTTACCTAGCGTTCCACGCGACATGTTCAAAGCCTTCCAGGATCTTTGAGTGACTTTGAACAAGAAGAAAAATGTCATAAACTGTGTGAGAACTATTTATTTATTAAAATAGCCGAACCTAAGGTTTGTAGTCTGACAACAAGTAAAATGATTTTTCTCCAATTTCCTTTATTGACTACAAAATAAGTTTGTCAAATAAAAAACACACTGATACACTAACAACATATATTTTTTATTTGGCACAACAAATGCATTTCGGACAGACCTGCTGTCCATCATCAGCGACGCGCTACTAAAACAAAGGAGTCAAGAATATAAACAAAATAGAAAATATTAGCAATATTATAGCAATTACAAATCAACGTACATATGTATGTATTAAACTAAAGAAAAAAGAGGGGAATTTATGTTCCCGTTGTCAGCATTCATGGCAATCTTGGTTTTTGTGATATAGAGAGATTCGTAAGCGCCTAACTTTCTGTCGTTGTGCACAGCTTTTATTAAATGAAGACTCTCTTCTACAGTGCCGATGCTGTGCTTTGTTGAGCTGTCGTCATTTGTCGTGTGAATGTGCGCTGCTACTGCAGACCGATGAATTTGTTTATTGTTGGCGTGCTTTTCGTGTTCTTTGAAACGAACAGAGATTTGCCTTCTAGTTTGTCCAACATATTTTGCATCGCAACCCAGGCAGCTAATTTGGTAAATGCCGCTACGCTCAAGCATTGGGACAGTATCTTTTGTGGAGCCCAAAATGTTTTACAGTTTGTTGTTGTTTGTATATACGATTTTCATTTCATTCTTTTCAAATATGTTCGTTAAATTATTGGTGATAGCAGGAAAATAACTAAATGGTATGCGTGCTAATTTGTTTGCTTTAATTTCTTTATTTTGAGCGAAGAGAGTAGTTAAATTGTTTTTGTAGTGTAAGTTGGAATGTTTTTTTATTAGTTTATCGATGAGTTTCTTGTCAAAGCCATTGGTAGTTGCGAGATCAATAATTTTTGTATACTCGGTTTTATAATTAATTACGGAGAGTGGTAAATTCACAAGGCGATAAACCAATGAATGAAATGCAGCTATTTTGGTTTTATAGGGGCAGAAAGAATCACTTGTGATTAAACGGTTAGTTGAGGTGGGTTTTCGATATACCGCATAGTCAATTTTATTGTTCACTCTTGTGCATTTCAAGTCTAAGAAATTTATGGAGTTTTGTTCATCTTCCATTTCAACTGTGAATTTTATGCTGTCGTATTTGTTGTTTATTGTGTCCAATGTGTGTTGAAGTTCTTGTTTTTTAATTATGCAAAACACATCGTCGACGTATCTGATCCAAATTCGAGGTAAGACACCTTCTGCTTTCAAATCGTTTTCGAATTTGGTCATGAATGCTTCTGCAATTAGTGGTGAGAGTGGGTTTCCCATGCTGGTACCGAAGTCATTAGAATAAAACTTATCTCTGAAGGCAAAACAATTGTGGGACATACAAATCTGGGATGCTTCAATTAAAACTTTTATTTCATCCGGGTTGGCCTGTTTGTTTTCCAGGTGTTTTCGAAGAGACTCTATAGCAATATCAACTGGGATGCTCGGAAACAATGCTGTTACGTCGAAGGATGCAAAAATTTCACCTTTATGGATTTCTATATCTTTGGTCCTGTTAACAAATTCGAAGGTGTTTTTTATGCTGGCACCCTCAAAATTTCCATATTTGCTCAACTCTTTTACCAACCATTTTGCGACGCGAACCAACGGTGATGATGTATTGGAGACGATTTTCCGCATCTTTTCTCCTTCCTTGTGGACCTTTGGCAAACCGTACATTTTGGGTACACTAGGATTTGGCACCAAAAAGGCGTATTTATTGGTCTTAAAAACTTCGCAAATTTTTTTGATGATTAATTTGGCGTCATTAACCATACGATTAAGCGGGGATCGTTTTAAAAGTTGGAAACCATCTTCTTCGATAGAGAGATGCATTCGGCGGTCGTAGTCTTTTTTGTCCATAATAACGACTTTATTACCTTTATCGGACTTCATATAGTAGACGTCCTTCTCTTTTAAGTGTTTAATCGTCTTGATTACTTCTGGTTTCTGACGTTTTTTATGTTTGAGTTTAGCATTTGTTATTGCTTTCATTGCTGTTTCACGAATTGTCTTTTGTGTACTTAACGGTTTGAACTGAATGGCGGATTCAATATCTACGATGGCATCTTCTACATTCCCGGACATTGTGTGGGGAGTAAAATTTAGACCTCTATTTAATAAATCTAGTTCTTCATCGTTGAACATGGCGGTAGATAGGTTCATTACAAGGTTTTTTACTGGGCGAATTTCGGGGCGGGCTTTTGGGTGTTGACTAAGTTGTTCCTCGATGAGTCTTTTTAATTTGCCATTTTGTATATTGCGCTTTTTCTTGAAGCTGTTATGGCATTGTTCGAAGAATTTTTGTTGGTTTTCCATGAAAATTGCAAACGAGATATTGTCCATTGAATTTGTTAACTCTAAATGTAAACTGTATAATTCAAACTGCGTTGAGTCGAGACGGTTATATTGGTATTCGATTTCATACGTGATCCAGTTTTGTTTAGCTTGGGCCAAGACTCGATTCGTACGGGAATTTGAAACACTACACTTGATATGTGCGAATTTAGGTATTACTTTTAGTGACTTGCATTGTTTTAAAAAGAAAATGTCAGTTTTTATTCTTTCCCTCTTGTTTAACAAGCGAGTGTAACGGTTAAATTTTTGCTTGGACTGCATAATTACATAAACTGTGTGAGAACTATTTATTTATTAAAATAGCCGAACCTAAGGTTTGTAGTCTGACAACAAGTAAAATGATTTTTCTCCAATTTCCTTTATTGACAACAAAATAAGTTTGTCAAATAAAAAACACACTGATACACTAACAACATATATTTTTTATTTGGCACAACAAATGCATTTCGGACAGACCTGCTGTCCATCATCAGCGACGCGCTACTAAAACAAAGGAGTCAAGAATATAAACAAAATAGAAAATATTAGCAATATTATAGCAATTACAAATCAACGTACATATGTATGTATTAAACTAAAGAAAAAAGAGGGGAATTTATGTTCCCGTTGTCAGCATTCATGGCAATCTTGGTTTTTGTGATATAGAGAGATTCGTAAGCGTCTAACTTTCTGTTGTTGTGCACAGCTTTTATTAAATGAAGACTCTTTTCTACAGTGCCGATGCTGTGCTTTGTTGAGCTGTCGTCATTTGTCGTGTGAATGTGCGCTGCTACTGCAGACCGATGAATTTGTTTATTGTTGGCGTGCTTTTCGTGTTCTTTGAAACGAACAGAGATTTGCCTTCTAGTTTGTCCAACATATTTTGCATCGCAACCCAGGCAGCTAATTTGGTAAATGCCGCTACGCTCAAGCATTGGGACAGTATCTTTTGTGGAGCCCAAAATGTTTTTCAATTTGTTGTTGTTTGTATATACGATTTTCATTTCATTCTTTTCAAATATGTTCGTTAAATTATTGGTGATAGCAGGAAAATAACTAAATGGTATGCGTGCTAATTTGTTTGCTTTAATTTCTTTATTTTGAGCGAAGAGAGTAGTTAAATTGTTTTTGTAGTGTAAGTTGGAATGTTTTTTTATTAGTTTATCGATGAGTTTCTTGTCAAAGCCATTGGTAGTTGCGAGATCAATAATTTTTGTATACTCGTTTTTATAATTAATTACGGAGAGTAGTAAATTCACAAGGCGATAAACCAATGAATGAAATGCAGCTATTTTGGTTTGATAGGGGCAGAAAGAATCACTTGTGATTAAACGGTTAGTTGAGGTGGGTTTTCGATATACCGCATAGTCAATTTTATTGTTCACTCTTGTGCATTTCAAGTCTAAGAAATTTATGGAGTTTTGTTCATCTTCCACTTCAACTGTGAATTTTATGCTGTCGTATTTGTTGTTTATTGTGTCCAATGTGTGTTGAAGTTCTTGTTTTTTAATTATGCAAAACACATCGTCGACGTATCTGATCCAAATTCGAGGTAAGACACCTTCTGCTTTCAAATCGTTTTCGAATTTGGTCATGAATGCTTCTGCAATTAGTGGTGAGAGTGGGTTTCCCATGCTGGTACCGAAGTCATTAGAATAAAACTTATCTCTGAAGGCAAAACAATTGTGGGACATACAAATCTGGGATGCTTCAATTAAAACTTTTATTTCATCCGGGTTGGCCTGTTTGTTTTCCAGGTGTTTTCGAAGAGACTCTATAGCAATATCAACTGGGATGCTCGGAAACAATGCTGTTACGTCGAAGGATGCAAAAATTTCACCTTTATGGATTTCTATATCTTTGGTCCTGTTAACAAATTCGAAGGTGTTTTTTATGCTGGCACCCTCAAAATTTCCATATTTGCTCAACTCTTTTACCAACCATTTTGCGACGCGAACCAACGGTGATGATGTATTGGAGACGATTTTCCGCATCTTTTCTCCTTCCTTGTGGACCTTTGGCAAACCGTACATTTTGGGTACACTAGGATTTGGCACCAAAAAGGCGTATTTATTGGTCTTAAAAACTTCGCAAATTTTTTTGATGATTGATTTGGCGTCATTAACCATACGATTAAGCGGGGATCGTTTTAAAAGTTGGAAACCATCTTCTTCGATAGAGAGATGCATTCGGCGGTCGTAGTCTTTTTTGTCCATAATAACGACTTTATTACTTTTATCGGACTTCATATAGTAGACGTCCTTCTCTTTTAAGTGTTTAATCGTCTTGATTACTTCTGGTTTCTGACGTTTTTTATGTTTGAGTTTAGCATTTGTTATTGCTTTCATTGCTGTTTCACGAATTGTCTTTTGTGTACTTAACGGTTTGCACTGAATGGCGGATTCAATATCTACGATGGCATCTTCTACATTCCCGGACATTGTGTGGGGAGTAAAATTTAGCCTCTATTTAATAGATCTAGTTCTTCATCGTTGAACATGGCGGTAGATAGGTTCATTACAAGGTTTTTTACTGGGCGAATTTCGGGGCGGGCTTTTGGGTGTTGACTAAGTTGTTCCTCGATGAGTCTTTTTAATTTGCCATTTTGTATATTGTGCTTTTTCTTGAAGCTGTTATGGCATTGTTCGAAGAATTTTTGTTGGTTTTCCATGAAAATTGCAAACGAGATATTGTCCATTGAATTTGTTAACTCTAAATGTAAACTGTATAATTCAAGCTGCGTTGAGTCGAGACGGTTATATTGGTATTCGATTTCAAACGTGATCCAGTTTTGTTTAGCTTGGGCCAAGACTCGATTCGTACGGGAATTTGAAACACTACACTTGATATGTGCGAATTTGGGTATTATTTTTAGTGACTTGCATTGTTTTAAAAATAAAATGTCAGTTTTTATTCTTTCCCTCTTGTTTAACAAGCGAGTGTAACGGTTCAATTTTTGCTTGCACTGCATAATTACATAAACTGTGTGAGAACTATTTATTTATTAAAATAGCCGAACCTAAGGTTTGTAGTCTGACAACAAGTAAAATGATTTTTCTCCAATTTCCTTTATTGACTACAAAATAAGTTTGTCAAATAAAAAACACACTGATACACTAACAACATATATTTTTTATTTGGCACAACAAATGCAAGTTAAAGGACTATAGTCCTTGTTTTATAAAAAAATTAATTTGTTGGGCAAACTCGCCCAACCAACAACACTAAACAACACAAGTTCAAATAGTCTTTTACAAGTATATTTTAACTCAGTTTATTCACAATTATAATTAAGATTAAATTACTGTTAACTCCAATCCGTCCCGAACTCGACTGCCGGCTCTGCCGCAACTGCTCCCATATATAGCCAATCAACAAGCCGCGATGCGCCTCTTGCGTAACTTGTTGACAGCCCGCTGTGTGAGAATGTTGAAGTCGGTTTCTTCCCACAGGTGCTGTATGTGTGCATTTCACAATCATGTGTAATAGAATTTAGCTGACTGTGCGTCTGGAGTAGTTCCGTAGCATGAGTGTTAATTGCCGTCACTAACCATGGCCTTGAATTAAGGTGTTAGGTTGCCATGCGCGGCCGTATATAGTGAGAACCATAATTTGCAGGTGTTAGTTGCCGTCACTAGCCATGGCCTTGGATTAAGGTGTTGGGTTGCCATGCGCAGCCGTATGTTGTGGGAAATATAATTTGCTGACTCGGCGCGCGTGTACTGGCCATACGTGGGAATGTTGCGATAAGGGCAACTGGCGTGTGTTAACTCTTCCCCCTTTAAAGATCTGCGTCCCGCAGATTAGGATTTGAACAAGTGTCCTCTTTATGTTGTCTTCTAATGGATAGTCGCAATTCCGGGAATTTTGGCCCCGTTGTTAATTTCCTCCAAATTATCCAAATCATGAGTAGGAGCAGAAGTAGCCCCAAAGTTTCCGACGCCGTGAACCAATTTGTTTTGTCCCTCAGGTACCTCAAGAGCTTAACATTGCCGATTGTCATCTCGTGTACAAGATTGAGGTTAACTGCAAGGCTTTTATTTGCAATAGTAGATAGCACAGGGGGGAGTATTTGAACTCCTGAACTACTCATACTCCAGTAGGTTCTGTCACCAATGCGGATCGTTTCATTGTCCAGTTGAAGGATGTAAGAGCCGCTCAGGTGATTGGGAGCATCACCTGACCACACGGTGTTATTGAAATTGTCTAAGAGAATCGTGTCATCCTTGATCACCTCGATCGTTGAGTCATTGCAATTGATGTACCGACAACTAGTTTTACCACTTTTGAGCAGACGTGGCAGACAGTCGTCCTAGTCGAAGTAGGTCCAGCGCTTTTTGCTTGCATACCATTGCGCTTGTAAGGTGGGTGCAGCTATCCTTGATACCATACGTTTGCTCTTTGTTGATTAAGACTGTGCTGTACTTCAGGTCTATGCGATGTCCGCCTTTTACAATTGCACTGGTGATCAGATGGTTAAATCTCGTTTGGGCCACCTTTGGCATGGACACAACGTAGAGTAGCATTGTGCCGTTGGTGTAGATTGAAGGTTCGCTGAATTCTATTGCTTCGATCACATTGCTGTATGGAAGGACATCTACTTCGCTTATAAGTCCATTGATCTCTTCTTTGTCTAGTAGGTTGCTGTTGACAATACCTGCCTTAGCCATCTGGCAGGCCTGCACCAGTTCGTTCATATTGTCCTTCAGGATCATGACTTTCTGAAGGATTTCTTGTGAAAGCTTTATGAGATGATTCTGGCCAATGATGTCATTCGTGTTGGTTACGATGCCGTTGACAACCTGCAATAACTCATGAGTTTTCTTAAATATTTCAGAGTTTACCTTGTATTGTTGGTTATTGTTAGATACTAGCGTGTCTTGGGCTCGTAGGAGCTCATCCCAGTCGGAAGCGTCGGGGGAACCGGCTATCCATATCCAAGCCGATCCTATCCAGTTGATTGATCGCTTGATTCTCTTGTTCTTTGGGCCTTTTAACTCCTCGAGCTGAGTTTGGATTTTACTCAAGTGGAAAGAAATGACGTCTGTGAGGTCGTTCGTTTCATCCAGTTTCTTGACTTCAATTTCCAGGCGGTTTGCTATTTCCTCATAACGGGCTAGGTTGATTACATGAATTAATTTGAAGTAGCCATTGATTATCCAGCCGTACCCATCACGTACGGTTACCACGGGCGAGTCGAGATCGAATACCACATATGCTTGTGCGGATGCACAGAGGCAGATTCTAGGAGTCGGAGTACACATAATTCTAATAACTAGTGAAATACATAGTTAACTATTTCTATTAAAAAATTTACATTTCAAAGTTTAAGTACTAGTCTAAGTAAATTTCAAATTTCATTTTAATTTAGGTAGATTTTAGATTTCAAATTGTAATTAACATTTAAAGTATAAAGTAGACTATTTTTAACTCCTACTGCTATACCTAATGAGTGGAGTTCGGGTCGGCAAGGGTTTGACAGGATTTTACGAGGACCCAGGAGTGATGTTAAAAGTGGAATTTTTCTGACAGTTAGTTTTCAGTAATTAATTTAGTAAGTTAGTTGTTAGTTTTTGTTAGATTTATATTTTTTCTTTTTTTTGTTACTTTTTTTGTAAGTTAGTTAGTTAGCTTTAGGTTTTTGTTAGTATTAGTATTTTTCGAGGAATGTCCCCTTTTTTTCTTTTTTTTTGTTTTTTTTTTTTGTGGCTTTTAGCGCCTTTGATTTGTGAGATCATGTTTCTCTCTCAAATAATTCTTTAACTTTTGTTCTTTTGTTTTACTTTTTTTTGTTTTCTTTTGCGGCTTTTAGCGCCTTTTATTTATGAGATCATGTTTCTCTCTCAAATAATTCTTTAACTTTTGTTATTTTGCTTTTCTTTTTTGTTTTGTATTGGAATGCAGGCATAAACTCAGATGACATGACGAAGGCTCGTGAGTATCCCCTTTGAAAGTGAACAACATAAGTTTTTGTAAGTAAAAATTTTCCCGCCCATCGAACGAGTGACTTCTCATGTCAATTAAAGCCAATAGTCCCATGGAGGAATTGAACCACTTCGATTGATATCGCTCGGACCACCGAGTTAACTGGAATTGAACCAATACGACAGATCGAATACAAAAGTGAATTTGTACCCGGACCACCGGGGCTTAGGGATCTATGCATGAGTTTTCTACCTCTTGACCAACATTATTAATTCTTCGGCCTTGCCGAGCTTTTGAGTGCTTGAATTTCGACCAGAGGAGCCAACATTTCTCGAACCAGCTATGGGGGATCGTGTGTATCCGTTTTAGAGGTCGCATTGCCATTTGTCATGTTCGATGGCGCCACCTCCTACTAAGGCACGATTTGTCCTACTTAAAAGCCCGCTCTTGTTTTGAAGTTCCCTCTTATTGCCGAATCTCGCCTCTTATGTTTTTTGTAAGTTTTTAATGTGTCCTTGGACATTTTGTCTGTTTATAGACATTTTTGTTTTTGTTAGATATTTTTAATATCCGATTTGTGGAATTTTTTCCCACTTTGCGTGGTTATAGTGGAATTTCTATTTTCCGCCACAGCTTCTTTCTTATAAAGTGGCTTTTGCTTGCTTTTTATTTGTTTATTAGCTATGAATAATTCATCGCCACTGTCAAAATTGCGGGGGGGCGAACGAGTTTTATTATTTCTTAAGTTCCTACTTTCCTGTTCGTGTAGAAGAAGAGCCTTTATGTCCTCGTTAGTGCGCTCCCTGAAGTTTGCTAAATCCTGGTAATTTATCCTAGCTGTCCTATTCAGAAAAACATCAGCCGGTTCGCGCTTTATTACGGAATGTATTGTGTTATTATACCTATCCACAGTTATTGCGACGCGTTCTTCAGGTGTTAATCTAGGAAATTCAACGGAAAGGCAGCGGTATATTTCGATCAAAGTAGAGTGTAGCCTCTCTACCTGACCATTGGCCTCGCTTCGCTGCGTTGGTGTTTGGTATATTTCTATCCCTAAGGACCTGATATAATTTAATACAAGTGGTGACAAGAATCCGCGTTCATTGTCCATGACCAAGGCTCGTGGTACTGTGAAATAATGCGATGATGCGATAATGCGAATGTGAATAGCGCGATCGTTAGGTTCATTCGCAAATGAGGAGATGACTTATTTTTGATTGGGAAGAGCTTAGCAAATTTGGTAAATTTGTCGATACAACTCAAATATTTTTGTCGTTCAATTTCGAAGATGTCGATGTGCAAGATTTCGCACGGATAACTAGGAATGGGAGTTGGTTGCTCATATGGTTTAGAAGGGTGCCTATCGTATTTGTTCAATTTACATGTTTCGCATTGGCTAATGTATTCCCTAATCTGTTTGGACATTGCGGGAAAATAAAATTTTTCCAGTACCTGTTCCCTGTTCTCACGAGCATTTCGATGCGCGCGCTTGTGCTCCTTCTCGATAATGTCGAATACCCTATCGGCTATTGTCACATCTTCTACCACGCGCTGCGTGATCCTAATTTTATATCTGCTGAAATTGTTAACGTATACAACCTGCAAACTATGGAGGTCATCTTCCGGAATTTTAATGCCATTTATAACATTTGGGTTGAGGTAATTTTTGAGGACTGGTGACAAAGCTTCGACGCTTAATACAGGCATTGTGACAAAGTACCTTTTGTACCCCCTATGAGGCTCTTCTGTACACTCGCAACTCGCCCCCCGCCTAAAAATTATTTGATTTCTAAACACATTTATGGGTGCCTCTACGTAAGGTATGAGGTCAGAGCTGTCCTGCTCTGCGGAGTGCATGGTACCCTCTGAAGCAGTGTCAGTTTCAGACACCGCGTCAGCTATAGTACTCGATGGTTGTACAGCTATGGAGTCAGTGAGTGCGTTCACTTCCGTCTTGAGACGAGAGAGTGCATCAGCGACTACATTTGTCTTACCTGGCTTGTAGATTAACTCGCAGTTATATTCCTCTATACGAGCTTTCCATCGCTTGAGCTTTGCATTGTAATTACGATTACTCAAGGAGAACGTCAGAGGTTGGTGATCAGTGTAAACCCTAATTTTCTTTGCGCCATAAAGGTAGGAACGCAAATTATCTAGTGACCAAACAATAGCTAGAAGCTCTTTTTCATTCGTGGCGTAGTTTTCTTCGGCTTTGTTTAGGGACCGCGATATGTAAGCTATCGGTTTATCGTCACCTATTGATCCTTGTGATAGTACCGCGCCAATGGCGTAGTTTGATGCGTCCGTTGTCAAATTAAATGGTTTGGAAAAATCTGGAAATGCTAATACGTCCGCTGACATTAGTAGTTGTTTCAGCTCGCAGAAGGCCTCTAAGGCATCTTTGTTAAGCATAATCGCTACATTTTTGGACGCGTTTGCTTTTACCTGTGCATTTTCCCCCCGAGTGAGGTTGGTGAGTGGCTTTGCGACCTTGGCGTAATCCCTAATGAATTTCCTATAGTATGAGGTCATACCAAGGAAACTTTTTAAATCCTTCAAATTTTCCGGGGGTGAAATCGTTTTAATAGCTTCTACCTTTTTTGGGTCAGCGCGTACTCCATCGGGAGTAATAACATAGCCTAGAAATTCGACTTCTTTTTCAAAGAAGCATGTCTTTTCCAAATTAACCTTAAGATTCGCCTCCCAAAGCGTTGCAAAAACCTTCTCAACATTAACGAGATGTTCCTCTGCATCCTTGCCAAATACGATGATGTCGTCGATATAGACGTAACAAATTTTCCCGATGTACTGCTTGAGGACATCGTCTATCATCCTTTGGAAAATCGCAGGCGCATTTTTCAACCCGAATGGCAACCGAAGAAATTCATATTTACCATTCATTGTGGAGAAGGCTGTCTTTGGGATGTCCGAATCCTTCATGGGAATTTGGTAAAATCCGGAAGTCAAATCAATTGTAGTATAGAAGTTGGCTTGACCAAGGCTGCAAAGAGTAGCGTTTATATCGGGAATTGGGTAAGTATCGGCGATAGTTACAGCGTTCAACCGTTTATAGTCTATAACCATACGATACTGTTTGTCCCCATTCGCCTTAGGTTTTTTAGGGACTACCCAAATTGGGGAATTTTATGGGCTTTTCGACGGCCGGATGATACCTTCGTCTAGGAGCTCATTTACCTGTTTTTCGACTTCATCTCTCATACATGCTGGGTAGGGGTAGGATTTACTATACACCGGTTCGTCGGTTGATGTTTTTATTTCTGCACGGACATTCGTGTTTGCAAGCTCATAGCCGTTAAATGGTTTGAAAAAACCAGAGTATTTATCCAATAGTGAATTAACCTTTCCATGGATATCAAGAGGTAGGTCCTTTCCTAATGTGAAGTTTACATCGAGAGATCTTATGTCTTTCAAGGGGATTTTGTAATTGTCTATACTAAGGAGGTTATTCTTCCTATCTATTATCGCGCTTAATTTCCTCGGGGTATCGTCCCCAATGATTCCGCAGAATTCACTAAGAGTCGTTAAAACGAAGAAATCAAATTCGGTGGAGTTACCCACACTTTCGAATAATTTTAGTTTTACTTTATCCTTTATTGGCACGCTACACCCCACCGAAGCTACATTGAATAATTTCTTTACAGGAGTTGTTTTCGTTGCAATATTATTTTTTATAAAATTCTTATTTGAGCCGGTATCCACGAGGAAATCCAGCACACGACCGTCAGGCAAAGTATATTCTAAGTATGGTACGCTAGATGACCGGAAGACAGAAAATCCTCCGAGTTGTTTTCACTTGGCGATTCCTTCAGGTCCATATCTCTCTCTTCGTTCTCCTCGGGTGTAGTATGGAACACCCTTTGCTGCTTCCGTGGTAGATTTTCTGAACTTGCGCTTCTTTTAAACGGATTTGGGCGATTCATGTAGTTAACGTTGCGTGTCTGTACCGAGGGGTCTACGTCCATTTTCTCTACAGGCGCATGTAGTGGGGTGCTGGCATTTCCAAATCGACCTGACGGGCGGTCACTCTTTACATATGAGTGCTTTTCCTGGTTGCGCCAAGTAGGTTTAGGGGGTAACTGGGGAGGCTTGGTCCTATTCCTAAATGAGGAGGTACCTAGCAAATTGTTAACAGGGACAGCCACACGGTTATTGGAATTGTTCGTATGAACGGAAAAATTGCGGAAATCCACATTTTGGATTTCCAAACAGGCTGAATATGCCTCTGGCAATGTTATAGGGCGTCGTAAAAGGAGCATTCGCGACATTTCGCCGTTAATCCCACGTATAAAAACGTCCAGGGCACGATTTCGGTAGGTTTCTACCAGAACTTTAACGGCATCTTCCGTGTAGGATTCGGCTTTTATTTTGTTAATAATAAGGGAGAATTGATGATTCACCCTGGCGTAGAATTCATCGATTCTCATTCCTTTTTGCTGTAGCTGGTGCAGTTGGTGTTCGAGTGTACCAACATCCCTCTTATCTGCATAGTGCAGGGAGAGGCATTCCTTAATTTTTCCCCAATTGCTATCGAATATATTGTAGGAAATAAGTGCAGAATCAGCTGCTCCCCGCACTTTCGATATCGCTCGGTAAAGGGGCTTTCCCTTCATTACCGCAAAGTCTGAAAGGATCACTTCCACAGAGTGAATCCATGAGATGTATTGGACAGGGTTACCGTCAAACACTTGTAGCTCCTTAACACAATCAGGGAGCCTACAGATATCTCTGATCTCAGCCTCAGAGGTGGGTTTCTGAGCCACCACTTCTTCAACCACTGGAGTAGTGGCCGCCGTAGATGAAGAGCTAGCTGAGTCAACGCGAGCCACCCGCCTTTCTAGCAAATTTATTTTTTCAAGAAGGGCGTTGACGGCCCCAGTCAAATTTGTCACTGTGGCTCTTATATCGTCCATTTTTTGTGGGAATATTTTTTTATTTTACTTTACCTTTGTGTTTTTTATACTCACGTGATGAGGTAAATCATCCGTACTATATCAGAATTACACTGCAGTGCGTACAGGAGCTCTCAGGAATTTTCAGTAGTGACCACTATTACGCTGTAATGCCGGTAGTATGTAATGCTGATGATCTTGCTAGAAATTCTCCTTTAGTTTTTTCCACGGTTTCCTTCTTTCAACAAATTCCTTAGTCAGCTCTTTCTTTTTTGCAAGGACAGTTTTTCCTTTTTAGCACCTTTTTTTCACAGTTTCTTCTTTCTTTTTTTTTTTTCGAACAAATTCTTTCTTGAATTTTTTTCACAGTTTCCTTCACTTCCTGGGTCCCTGCTCGGGCGCCAGTTAAAGGACTATAGTCCTTGTTTTATAAAAAAATTAATTTGTTGGGCCAACTCGCCCAACCAACAACACTAAACAACACAAGTTCAAATAGTCTTTTACAAGTATATTTTAACTCAGTTTATTCACAATTATAATTAAGATTAAATTACTGTTAACTCCAATCCGTCCCGAACTCGACTGCCGGCTCTGCCGCAACTGCTCCCATATATAGCCAATCAACAAGCCGCGACGCGCCTCTTGCGTAACTTGTTGACAGCCCGCTGTGTGAGAATGTTGAAGTCGGTTTCTTCCCACAGGTGCTGTATGTGTGCATTTCACAATCATGTGTAATAGAATTTAGCTGACTGTGCGTCTGGAGTAGTTCCGTAGAATGAGTGTTAATTGCCGTCACTAACCATGGCCTTGAATTAAGGTGTTAGGTTGCCATGCGCGGCCGTATGTAGTGAGAACCATAATTTGCAGGTGTTAGTTGCCGTCACTAGCCATGGCCTTGGATTAAGGTGTTGGGTTGCCATGCGCAGCCGTATGTTGTGGGAAATATAATTTGCTGACTCGGCGCGCGTGTACTGGCCATACGTGGGAATGTTGCGATAAGGGCAACTGGCGTGTGTTAACTTGCATTTCGGACAGACCTGCTGTCCATCATCAGCGACGCGCTACTAAAACAAAGGAGTCAAGAATATAAACAAAATAGAAAATATTAGCAATATTATAGCAATTACAAATCAACGTACATATGTATGTATTAAACTAAAGAAAAAAGAGGGGAATTTATGTTCCCGTTGTCAGCATTCATGGCAATCTTGGTTTTTGTGATATAGAGAGATTCGTAAGCGTCTAACTTTCTGTTGTTGTGCACAGCTTTTATTAAATGAAGACTCTCTTCTACAGTGCCGATGCTGTGCTTTGTTGAGCTGTCGTCATTTGTCGTGTGAATGTGCGTAAGTTAGACGCTTACGAATCTCACTATATCACAAAAACCAAGATTGCCATGAATGCTGACAACGGGAACATAAATACTCCTCTTTTTTCTTTAGTTTAATACATACATATGTACGTTGATTTGTAATTGCTATAATATTGCTAATATTTTCTATTTTGTTTATATTCTTGACTCCTTTGTTTTAGTAGCGCGTCGCTGATGATGGACAGCAGGTCTGTCCGAAATGCATTTGTTGTGCCAAATAAAAAATATATGTTGTTAGTGTATCAGTGTATTTTTTATTTGACAAATTTATTTTGTAGTCAATAAAGGAAATTGGAGAAAAATCATTTTACTTGTTGTCAGACTACAAACCTTAGGTTCGGCTATTTTAATAAATAAAGAGTTCTCACACAGTTTATGTAATTATGCAGTCCAAGCAAAAATTGAACCGTTACACTCGCTTGTTAAACAAGAGGGAAAGAATAAAAACTGACATTTTCTTTTTAAAACAATGCAAGTCACTAAAAGTAATACCTAAATTCGCACTTATCAAGTGTAGTGTTTCAAATTCCCGTACGAATCGAGTCTTGGCCCAAGCTAAACAAAACTGGATCACGTATGAAATCGAATACCAATATAACCGTCTCGACTCAACGCAGCTTGAATTATACAGTTTACATTTAGAGTTAACAAATTCAATGGACAATATCTCGTTTGCAATTTTCATGGAAAACCAACAAAAATTCTTCGAACAATGTCATAACAGCTTCAAGAAAAAGCGCAATATACAAAATGGCAAATTAAAAAGACTCATCGAGGAACAACTTAGTCAACACCCAAAAGCCCGCCCCGAAATTCGCCCAGTAAAAAACCTTGTAATGAACCTATCTACCGCCATGTTCAACGATGAAGAACTAGATCTATTAAATAGAGGTCTAAATTTTACTCCCCACACAATGTTCGGGAATGTAGAAGATGCCATCGTAGATATTGAATCCGCCATTCAGTTCAAACCGTTAAGTACACAAAAGACATTTCGTGAAACAGCAATGAAAGCAATAACAAATGCTAAACTCAAACATAAAAAACGTCAGAAACCAGAAGTAATCAAGACGATTAAACACTTAAAAGAGAAGGACGTCTACTATATGAAGTCCGATAAAGGTAATAAAGTCGTTATTATGGACAAAAAAGACTACGACCGCCGAATGCATCTCTCTATCGAAGAAGATGGTTTCCAACTTTTAAAACGATCCCGCTTAATCGTATGCTTAATGACGCCAAATTAATCATCAAAAAAATTTGCGAAGTTTTTAGGACCAATAAATACGCCTTTTTGGTGCCAAATCCTAGTGTACCCAAAATGTACGGTTTGCCAAAGGTCCACAAGGAAGGAGAAAAGATGCGGAAAATCGTCTCCAATACATCATCACCGTTGGTTCGCGTCGCAAAATGGTTGGTAAAAGAGTTGAGCAAATATGGAAATTTTGAGGGTGCCAGCATAAAAAACACCTTCGAATTTGTTAACAGGACCAAAGATATAGAAATCCATAAAGGTGAAATTGTTGCATCCTTCGACGTAACAGCATTGTTTCCGAGCATCCCAGTTGATATTGCTATAGAGTATCTTCGAAAACACCTGGAAAACAAACAGGCCAACCCGGATGAAATAAAAGTTTTAATTGAAGCATCCCAGATTTGTATGTCCCACAATTGTTTTGCCTTCAGAGATAAGTTTTATTCTAATGACTTCGGTACCAGCATGGGAAACCCACTCTCACCACTAATTGCAGAAGCATTCATGACCAAATTCGAAAACGATTTGAAAGCAGAAGGTGTCTTACCTCGAATTTGGATCAGATACGTCGACGATGTGTTTTGCATAATTAAAAAACAAGAACTTCAACACACATTGGACACAATAAACAACAAATACGACAGCATAAAATTCACAGTTGAAGTACAAGATGAACAAAACTCCATAAATTTCTTAGACTTGAAACGCACAAGAATGAACAATAAAATTGACTATGCGGTATATCGAAAACCCACCTCAACTAACCGTTTAATCACAAGTGATTCTTTCTGCCCTATCAAACCAAAATAGCTGCATTTCATTCATTGGTTTATCGCCTTGTGAATTTACCACTCTCCGTAATTAATTATAAAAACGAGTATACAAAAATTATTGATCTCGCAACTACCAATGGCTTTGACAGGAAACTCATCGATAAACTAATAAAAAAAAATTCCAACTTACACCATAAAAACAATTTAACTACTCTCTTCGCTCAAAATAAAGAAATTAAAGCAAACAAATTAGCACGCATACCATTTAGTTATTTTCCTGATATCACCAATAATTTAACGAACATATTTGAAAAGAATGAAATGAAAATCGTATATATAAACAACAACAAATTGAAAAACATTTTGGGCTCCACAAAAGATACTGTTCCAATGCTTGAGCGTAGCGGCATTTACCAAATTAGCTGCCTGGGTTGCGATGCAAAATATGTTGGACAAACTAGAAGGCAAATCTCTGTTCGTTTCAAAGAACACGAAAAGCACGCCAACAATAAACAAATTCATCGGTCTGCGCACATTCACACGACAAATGACGACAGCTCAACAAAGCACAGCATCGGCACTGTAGAAGAGAGTCTTCATTTAATAAAAGCTGTGCACAACAACAGAAAGTTAGACGCTTACGAATCTCACTATATCACAAAAACCAAGATTGCCATGAATGCTGACAACGGGAACATAAATTCCCCTCTTTTTTCTTTAGTTTAATCAGAGAATTTAAACACAATGAGAAGGCGTTATTTTGGCATCCACTGCTTACGATCCATTTGCATGTGTCACGTCTTGCACTTCACCACTATTCCCCAAATTCATGTTAACTTAACAGGGTGCAAGACGTAACAGAAAATTCTCTTAACGATTTCCTCTGTTCGTCTGTTACCAAAAAATCTCTGATCAGAGCAAATATATTGGAAATTTGAATTCTCTGATTTTTTGTAAATAAATTATGATGGTTGGAAGGTTGAAGTCTTCGGCACGGCCGAAGACAGTCCTGTCCTGACTTGTTTTTTTTTTATATTCAAAGTGTGAATTTGAATCTGTGCCTATGATTCAGGGCAAAACAAAAACAAAAGTGCTACAAGTGTATAGGGGTTGAGCAGCTCCGATGTAAAGAAATATTTTGACAAGTATAAAATACATTATTCAGTCAACAAATATAGTCAAAAAAGATTCAGAAAGCTGAATTAAAAATTATTATAAATTTTTGATCTCCTAAAGTAAACACATTTGATTCAAATATGATTCCAAAATGTGGTTGAAAAAATATATTCAGTGTTTGATCATCTAAAGTATTCATATTTGATTATTTGTTTTGTTCAATTGTATGGTAACTCATTATTTTGTCAGAAAGAGTAATCAAATTATATTGATATGTAGGGAAATTGAAAATTTAATCACCTAAATGGTGAGTGGCTATAAACAAACCTAGATTGGTATACATATATACACACATATATTCCGAAACTAAAGATCAGCCTACACCCCCATTTCCCACCCACTTCATTGATACCAATATATCTATGCATAAGCTAACAAATGTTTGTACATTCACATGTTCAAATAAAAGACAAACTGTTTCAATCAACCACTTCCTACAAAAACTATTCTTACGCACAAGCATACATATGTACAAATCTATGTCCATATGTAAACTAAGAAATATTTTTATATTCGCATGTTGACAAACAAAACAAAATTCACTTCAACCATCCAACCATACGCACAAGCACACATACATATGTACATATGTATGCTCATGTTTTGTATGTAAATCGCAAAATCCTGAAAACTAGCTTCCTCTTGATTTTTCATTCATAAATGCTTCTTCTTAAGTTGTCCGAATTGGTGATAGAATTCGACAACATGGCATTTGATAAAATCGTCAAAAGACAAATTTTTGCGATTTTATAAATTCCAACTTTGATGCATATTGGGGGTATTCATTATGACGAGCATAACTACTTTCATAACCCCGCACTTTTCCTTTGAAATAATACCAAACTATTTATAAGCCTGTATGAAAGTACTAATATGGTAGTAAAAAATGCAAATAAACATGCACAGATATTGCCTAGTAAATGTCCACTAACATATTAGCAATATAATCTAAAAATTTCCATCCATTTTTCATATAAATTATTGCAAATAATTTTCTCATATCCTGAATTGCCGAGTTGTCACAGCTTATGGACATTTTTATTTGCTATTTGAAACCCCCTATCATATTCTGCCGAAAAATTGTTCGCGCAGTCACGCAGCCAAATTTGCAGCAACTGTGTTGCAGTTGCTACATAAGAGTGGTGTTTTACCCGTTTCTGGCCCGAATTCGCACTGTGACGTCATACTGTATATGCTGACTTGTTTAACACATGTCAGTACAAAGTAAGAATTTTACATTATTTTCATAGATAGAAATTAATATATGGGAGCGGCGAAATAAATTAAAGTAATTTTGCGAAGAAATGTAACATTATTTCGCAAAAGAGCAATAAATTCGTTTATTTTAATTTTATAATAAACTCCCCTTTTAGCTGTGAGTTATTAAAGGTATAAACGGCAACACTTTTAACCACCGACGACACATAATTTGGCTCGTGCCTATTGTATTTCGTCGGCTTATTGCTACGAGCATTGATATTTACATATCCATGGCCGTATACGCGGATTGCCATAATTGATTTGGTCGCTTCATAACGCGGAAAGCGACAAGTTGTTTTATTAATAACTTAAGACACTGCCACAGCATCAAAGCGACCAAGCTTTTTATACATGTCTGCCTTTAATTGGAGTATTATTGAATATGTATATATGTATGTACATTTGTACTTTTTTGCTTTGGTTTGTATTTTCATACATATATATTCAATGATACAATGCTCAACATCTGATCAACAGGCACATGTCTTTTGTGTATTGTTGGTCTTATTTACATATTTAAGGGTTGATTTGAGGCAGGTCAAATGTATTTAAGTTTGACTTGGCTTATCAAACCTGCCTTTGAAAATATTCAAGTACATAGGTACTTACATCATTGTACTGAATAACACATATAAAATGCTTAAGGAAATTTCTTTATAGGTACCTCCCCTCCCACCCATAGTCCAAATAATAACTAAATAATTTTTTATTAATTCAATTGTTATCAAATATTTTATTTATTTCAATTTTTCAATTTATTAATAATTCATACTTCATGGTTAATATGCATACATTTTATGCAAATTAACGTTTTATAAATATGCAATGGATTTCGTGTGCACAGAAATTCCAAGTGTGCAAATGCCGTCGGCAAAACACTATTTGCATGCATATTTCAATTTGCATACATTTTCCTAACATTTTAATTTATTAACAAAAAGGGATGGGATAATTCATAAATGTATGATTAATTTACATACATTTCATGAAAGGGCATATTTTGGGTATATAAATAGGTTTTTGTTTGTAAAGAAATAAGCAAAATTTCTGCAATTTGCATCAACATAAAACAAGCAAATATATTGCTATTATTATATTAATTAAGTTCAAATTCATACTAAATCATAAAACAAGCAAATATATTGCTACAAGTAATAAAATTTAAATTTAATTAATCCTACTAAATACCTATATTCCCACAAAGAAATCATATTAAGAGAAAATCCAGAGAATTTATACACCAGCTGAAACTGTTGACAGAGAATTTTCTGCTGTTAACTGGTTAACATTGAAATTGGATTGTGTGTGGTGAAGTGCAAGACGTGTTCACATGCAAAAAAGTTGGAATCTAGCAAAAACGCCTTCTCATTGTGTTTAAATTCTCTGGTTTAATACATACATATGTACGTTGATTTGTAATTTCTATAATATTGCTAATATTTTCTATTTTGTTTATATTCTTGACTCCTTTGTTTTAGTAGCGCGTCGCTGATGATGGACAGCAGGTCCGTCCGAAATGCATTTGTTGTGCCAAATAAAAAATATATGTTGTTAGTGTATCAGTGTGTTTTTTATTTGACAAACTTATTTTGTAGTCAATAAAGGAAATTGGAGAAAAATCATTTTACTTGTTGTCAGACTACAAACCTTAGGTTCGGCTATTTTAATAAATAAATAGTTCTCACACAGTTTATGTAATTATGCAGTCCAAGCAAAAATTGAACCGTTACACTCGCTTGTTAAACAAGAGGGAAATAATAAAAACTGACATTTTCTTTTTAAAACAATGCATGTCACTAAAAGTAATACCCAAATTCGCACATATCAAGTGTAGTGTTTCAAATTCCCGTACGACTCGAGTCTTGGCCCAAGCTAAACAAAACTGGATCACGTATGAAATCGAATACCAATATAACCGAAATTCGCCCAGTAAAAAACCTTGTAATGAACCTATCTACCGCCATGTTCAGCGATGAAGAACTAGATCTATTAAATAGAGGTCTAAATTTTACTCCCCACACAATGTCCGGGAATGTAGAAGATGCCATCGTAGATATTGAATCCGCCATTCAGTTCAAACCGTTAAATACACAAAAGACAATTCGTGAAACAGCAATGAAAGCAATAACAAATGCTAAACTCAAACATAAAAAACGTCAGAAACCAGAAGTAATCAAGACGATTAAACACTTAAAAGAGAAGGACGTCTACTATATGAAGTCCGATAAAGGTAATAAAGTCGTTATTATGGACAAAAAAGACTACGACCGCCGAATGCATCTCTCTATCGAAGAAGATGGTTTCCAACTTTTAAAACGATCCCCGCTTAATCGTATGGTTAATGACGCCAAATTAATCATCAAAAAAATTTGCGAAGTTTTTAGGACCAATAAATACGCCTTTTTGGTGCCAAATCCTAGTGTACCCAAAATGTACGGTTTGCCAAAAGTCCACAAGGAAGGAGAAAAGATGCGGAAAATCGTCTCCAATACATCATCACCGTTGGTTCGCGTCGCAAAATGGTTGGTAAAAGAGTTGAGCAAATATGGAAATTTTGAGGGTGCCAGCATAAAAAACACCTTCGAATTTGTTAACAGGACCAAAGATATAGAAATCCATAAAGGTGAAATTTTTGCATCCTTCGACGTAACAGCATTGTTTCCGAGCATCCCAGTTGATATTGATATAGAGTCTCTTCGAAAACACCTGGAAAACAAACAGGCCAACCCGGATGAAATAAAAGTTTTAATTGAAGCATCCCAGATTTGTATGTCCCACAATTGTTTTGCCTTCAGAGATAAGTTTTATTCTAATGACTTCGGTACCAGCATGGGAAACCCACTCTCACCACTAATTGCAGAAGCATTCATGACCAAATTCGAAAACGATTTGAAAGCAGAAGGTGTCTTACCTCGAATTTGGATCAGATACGTCGAAGATGTGTTTTGCATAATTAAAAAACAAGAACTTCAACACACATTGGACACAATAAACAACAAATACGACAGCATAAAATTCACAGTTGAAGTGGAAGATGAACAAAACTCCATAAATTTCTTAGACTTGAAATGCACAAGAGTGAACAATAAAATTGACTATGCGGTATATCGAAAACCCACCTCAACTAACCGTTTAATCACAAGTGATTCTTTCTGCCCCTATCAAACCAAAATAGCTGCATTTCATTCATTAGTTTATCGCCTTGTGAATTTACCACTCTCCGTAATTAATTATAAAAACGAGTATACAAAAATTATTGATCTCGCAACTACCAATGGCTTTGACAAGAAACTCATCGATAAACTAATAAAAAAACATTCCAACTTACACTACAAAAACAATTTAACTACTCTCTTCGCTCAAAATAAAGAAATTAAAGCAAACAAATTAGCACGCATACCATTTAGTTATTTTCCTGCTATCACCAATAATTTAACGAACATATTTGAAAAGAATGAAATGAAAATCGTATATACAAACAACAGCAAATTGAAAAACATTTTGGGCTCCACAAAAGATACTGTCCCAATGCTTGAGCGTAGCGGCATTTACCAAATTAGCTGCCTGGGTTGCGATGCAAAATATGTTGGACAAACTAGAAGGCAAATCTCTGTTCGTTTCAAAGAACACGAAAAGCACGCCAACAATAAACAAATTCATCGGTCTGCAGTAGCAGCGCACATTCACACGACAAATGACGACAGCTCAACAAAGCACAGCATCGGCACTGTAGAAGAGAGTCTTCATTTAATAAAAGCTGTGCACAACAACAGAAAGTTAGACGCTTACGAATCTCTCTATATCACAAAAACCAAGATTGCCATGAATGCTGACAACGGGAACATAAATTCCCCTCTTTTTTCTTTAGTTTAATACATACATATGTACGTTGATTTGTAATTGCTATAATATTGCTAATGTTTTCTATTTTGTTTATATTCTTGACTCCTTTGTTTTAGTAGCGCATCGCTGATGATGGACAGCAGGTCTGTCCGAAATGCATTTGTTGTGCCAAATAAAAAATATATGTTGTTAGTGTATCAGTGTGTTTTTTATTTGACAAACTTATTTTGTAGTCAATAAAGGAAATTGGAGAAAAATCATTTTATTGTTGTCAGACTACAAACCTTAGGTTCGGCTGTGCACAACAACAGAAAGTTAGACGCTTACGAATCTCTCTATATCACAAAAACCAAGATTGCCATGAATGCTGACAACGGGAACATAAATTCCCCTCTTTTTTCTTTAGTTTAATACATACATATGTACGTTGATTTGTAATTGCTATAATATTGCTAATATTTTCTATTTTGTTTATATTCTTGACTCCTTTGTTTTAGTAGCGCGTCGCTGATGATGGACAGCAGGTCTGTCCGAAATGCATTTGCTGTGCCAAATAAAAAATATATGTTGTTAGTGTATCAGTGTGTTTTTTATTTGACAAACTTATTTTGTAGTCAATAAAGGAAATTGGAGAAAAATCATTTTACTTGTTGGCAGACTACAAACCTTAGGTTCGGCTATTTTAATAAATAAATAGTTCTCACACAGTTTATGTAATTATGCAGTCCAAGCAAAAATTGAACCGTTACACTCGCTTGTTAAACAAGAGGGAAAGAATAAAAACTGACATTTTATTTTTAAAACAATGCAAGTCACTAAAAGTAATACCCAAATTCGCACATATCAAGTGTAGTGTTTCAAATTCCCGTACGAATCGAGTCTTGCCCCAAGCTAAACAAAACTGGATCACGTATGAAATCGAATACCAATATAACCGTCTCGACTCAACGCAGCTTGAATTATACAGTTTACATTTAGAGTTAACAAATTCAATGGACAATATCTCGTTTGCAATTTTCATGGAAAACCAACAAAAATTCTTCGAACAATGCCATAACAGCTTCAAGAAAAAGCGCAATATACAAAATGGCAAATTAAAAAGACTCATCGAGGAACAACTTAGTCAACACCCAAAAGCCCGCCCCGAAATTCGCCCAGTAAAAAACCTTGTAATGAACCTATCTACCGCCATGTTCAACGATGAAGAACTAGATCTATTAAATAGAGGTCTAAATTTTACTCCCCACACAATGTCCGGGAATGTAGAAGATGCCATCGTAGATATTGAATCCGCCAATCAGTTCAAACCGTTAAGTACACAAAAGACAATTCGTGAAACAGCAATGAAAGCAATAACAAATGCTAAACTCAAACATAAAAAACGTCAGAAACCAGAAGTAATCAAGACGATTAAACACTTAAAAGAGAAGGACGTCTACTATATGAAGTCCGATAAAGGTAATAAAGTCGTTATTATGGACAAAAAAGACTACGACCGCCGAATGCATCTCTCTATCGAAGAAGATGGTTTCCAACTTTTAAAACGATCCCGCTTAATCGTATGGTTAATGACGCCAAATTAATCATCAAAAAAATTTGCGAAGTTTTTAGGACCAATAAATACGCCTTTTTGGTGCCAAATCCTAGTGTACCCAAAATGTACGGTTTGCCAAAGGTCCACAAGGAAGGAGAAAAGATGCGGAAAATCGTCTCCAATACATCATCACTGTTGGTTCGCGTCGCAAAATGGTTGGTAAAAGAGTTGAGCAAATATGGAAATTTTGAGGGTGCCAGCATAAAAAACACCTTCGAATTTGTTAACAGGACCAAAGATATAGAAATCCATAAAGGTGAAATTTTTGCATCCTTCGACGTAACAGCATTGTTTCCGAGCATCCCAGTTGATATTGCTATAGAGTCTCTTCGAAAACACCTGGAAAACAAACAGGCCAACCCGGATGAAATAAAAGTTTTAATTGAAGCATCCCAGATTTGTATGTCCCACAATTGTTTTGCCTTCAGAGATAAGTTTTATTCTAATGACTTCGGTACCAGCATGGGAAACCCACTCTCACCACTAATTGCAGAAGCATTCATGACCAAATTCGAAAACGATTTGAAAGCAGAAGGTGTCTTACCTCGAATTTGGATCAGATACGTCGACGATGTGTTTTGCATAATTAAAAAACAAGAACTTCAACACACATTGGACACAATAAACAACAAATACGACAGCATAAAATTCACAGTTGAAGTGGAAGATGAACAAAACTCCATAAATTTCTTAGACTTGAAATGCACAAGAGTGAACAATAAAATTGACTATGCGGTATATCGAAAACCCACCTCAACTAACCGTTTAATCACAAGTGATTCTTTCTGCCCTATCAAACCAAAATAGCTGCATTTCATTCATTGGTTTATCGCCTTGTGAATTTACCACTCTCCGTAATTAATTATAAAAACGAGTATACAAAAATTATTGATCTCGCAACTACCAATGGCTTTGACAAGAAACTCATCGATAAACTAATAAAAAAAATTCCAACTTACACCACAAAAACAATTTAACTACTCTCTTCGCTCAAAATAAAGAAATTAAAGCAAACAAATTAGCACGCATACCATTTAGTTATTTTCCTGCTATCACCAATAATTTAACGAACATATTTGAAAAGAATGAAATGAAAATCGTATATACAAACAACAACAAATTGAAAAACATTTTGGGCTCCACAAAAGATACTGTTCCAATGCTTGAGCGTAGCGGCATTTACCAAATTAGCTGCCTGGGTTGCGATGCAAAATATGTTGGACAAACTAGAAGGCAAATCTCTGTTCGTTTCAAAGAACACGAAAAGCACGCCAACAATAAACAAATTCATCGGTCTGCAGTAGCAGCGCACATTCACACGACAAATGACGACAGCTCAACAAAGCACAGCATCGGCACTGTAGAAGAGAGTCTTCATTTAATAAAAGCTGTGCACAACAACAGAAAGTTAGACGCTTACGAATCTCTCTATATCACAAAAACCAAGATTGCCATGAATGCTGACAACGGGAACATAAATTCCCCTCTTTTTTCTTTAGTTTAATCAGAGAATTTAAACACAATGAGAAGGCGTTATTTTGGCATCCACTGCTTACGATCCATTTGCATGTGTCACGTCTTGCACTTCACCACTATTCCCCAAATTCATGTTAACTTAACAGGGTGCAAGACGTAACAGAAAATTCTCTTAACGATTTCCCCTGTTCGTCTGTTACCAAAAAATCTCTGATCAGAGCAAATATATTGGAAATTTGAATTCTCCGATTTTTTGTAAATAAATTATGATGGTTGGAAGGTTGAAGTCTTCGGCACGGCCGAAGACAGTCCTGTCCTGACTTGTTTTTTTTTTATATTCAAAGTGTGAATTTGAATCTGTGCCTATGATTCAGGGCAAAACAAAAACAAAAGTGCTACAAGTGTATAGGGGTTGAGCAGCTCCGATGTAAAGAAATATTTTGACAAGTATAAAATACATTATTCAGTTAACAAATATAGTCAAAAAAGATTCAGAAAGCTGAATTAAAAATTATTATAAATTTTTGATCTCCTAAAGTAAACACATTTGATTCAAATATGATTCCAAAATGTGGTTGAAAAAATATATTCAGTGTTTGATCATCTAAAGTATTCATATTTGATTATTTCTTTTGTGCAATTGTATGGTAACTCATTATTTTGTCAGAAAGAGTAATCAAATTATATTGATATGTAGGGAAATTGAAAATTTAATCACCTAAATGGTGAGTGGCTATAAACAAACCTAGATTGGTATACATATATACACACATATATTCCGAAACTAAAGATCAGCCTACACCCCCATTTCCCACCCACTTCATTGATACCAATATATCTATGCATAAGCTAACAAATGTTTGTACATTCACATGTTCAAATAAAAGACAAACTGTTTCAATCAACCACTTCCTACAAAAACTATTCTTACGCACAAGCATACATATGTACAAATCTATGTCCATATGTAAGCTAAGAAATATTTTTATATTCGCATGTTGACAAACAAAACAAAATTCACTTCAACCATCCAACCATACGCACAAGCACACATACATATGTACATATGTATGCTCATGTTTTGTATGTAAATCGCAAAATCCTGAAAACTAGCTTCCTCTTGATTTTTCATTCATAAATGCTTCTTCTTAAGTTGTCCGAATTGGTGATAGAATTCGGCAACATGGCATTTGATAAAATCGTCAAAAGACAAATTTTTACGATTTTATAAATTCCAACTTTGATGCATATTGGGGGTATTCATTATGACGAGCATAACTACTTTCATAACCCCGCACTTTTCCTTTGAAATAATACCAAACTATTTATAAGCCTGTATGAAAGTACTAATATGGTAGTAAAAAATGCAAATAAACATGCACAGATATTGCCTAGTAAATGTCCACTAACATATTAGCAATATAATCTAAAAATTTCCATCCATTGTTCATATAAATTATTGCAAATAATTTTCTCATATCCTGAATTGCCGAGTTGTCACAGCTTATGGACATTTTTATTTGCTATTTGATACCCCCTATCATATTCTGCCGAAAAATTGTTCGCGCAGTCACGCAGCCAAATTTGCAGCAACTGTGTTGCAGTTGCTACATAAGAGTGGTGTTTTACCCGTTTCTGGCCCGAATTCGCACTGTGACGTCATACTGTATATGCTGACTTGTTTAACACATGTCAGTACAAAGTAAGAATTTTACATTATTTTCATAGATAGAAATTAATATATGGGAGCGGCGAAATAAATTAAAGTAATTTTGCGAAGAAATGTAACATTATTTCGCAAAAGAGCAATAAATACGTTTATTTTAATTTTATAATAAACTCCCCTTTTAGCTGTGAGTTATTAAAGGTATAAACGGCAACACTTTTAACCACCGACGACACATAATTTGGCTCGTGCCTATTGTATTTCGTCGGCTTATTGCTACGAGCATTGATATTTACATATCCATGGCCATATACGCGGATTGCCATAATTGATTTGGTCGCTTCATAACGCGGAAAGCGACAAGTTGTTTTATTAATAACTTAAGACACTGACACAGCATCAAAGCGACCAAGCTTTTTATACATGTCTGCCTTTAATTGGAGTATTATTGAATATGTATATATGTATGTACATTTGTACTGTTGTTGTTGTTGTTGTTGTAGCGATTAGTTACTCCCCGAAGGCATTGGGGAGTGTTATCGATGTGATGGTCCTTTGTCGGATACAGATCCGATACGCTCCGGTAACACAGCACCATTAAGGTGCTGGCCCGACCATCTCGGGAACGATTTATATGGCCACATTAAACCTTCAGGCCATCCCTCCCTCCCCCACCCCAAGTTCCATGAGGAGCTTGGGGTCGCCAGAGCCTCGTCTGTTAGTGAAACGGGATTCGCCGCTCGAAGGTGAGGTTGACAATTGGGTTGGAGAAGCTATATATTGCGCTACACAACCCCTTGAATCCCGTACATTTGTACTTTTTTGCTTTGGTTTGTATTTTCATACATATATATTCAATGATACAATGCTCAACATCTGATCAACAGGCTCATGTCTTTTGTGTATTGTTGGTCTTATTTACATATTTAAGGGTTGATTTGAGGCAGGTCAAATGTATTTAAGTTTGACTTGGCTTATCAAACCTGCCTTTGAAAATATTCAAGTACATAGGTACTTACATCATTGTACTGAATAACACATATAAAATGCTTTAGGAAATTTCTTTATAGGTACCTCCCCTCCCACCCATAGTCCAAATAATAACTAAATAATTTTTTATTAATTCAATTGTTATCAAATATTTTATTTATTTCAATTTTTCAATTTATTAATAAATCATACTTCATGGTTAATATGCATACATTTTATGCAAATTAACGTTTTATAAATATGCAATGGATTTCGTGTGCACAGAAATTCCAAGTGTGCAAATGCCGTCGGCAAAACACTATTTGCATGCATATTTCAATTTGCATACATTTTCCTAACATTTTAATTTATTAACAAAAAGGGATGGGATAATTCATAAATGTATGATTAATTTACATACATTTCATGAAAGGGCATATTTTGGGTATATAAATAGGTTTTTGTTTGTAAAGAAATAAGCAAAATTTCTGCAATTTGCATCAACATAAAACAAGCAAATATATTGCTATTATTATATTAATTAAGTTCAAATTCATATTAAATCATAAAACAAGCAAATATATTGCTACAAGTAATAAAATTTAAATTTAATTAATCCTACTAAATACCTATATTCCCACAAAGAAATCATATTAAGAGAAAATCCAGAGAATTTATACACCAGCTGAAACTGTTGACAGAGAATTTTCTGCTGTTAACTGGTTAACATTGAAATTGGATTGTGTGTGGTGAAGTGCAAGACGTGTTCACATGCAAAAAAGTTGGAATCTAGCAAAAACGCCTTCTCATTGTGTTTAAATTCTCTGGTTTAATACATACATATGTACGTTGATTTGTAATTTCTATAATATTGCTAATATTTTCTATTTTGTTTATATTCTTGACTCCTTTGTTTTAGTAGCGCGTCGCTGATGATGGACAGCAGGTCTGTTCGAAATGCATTTGTTGTGCCAAATAAAAAATATATGTTGTTAGTGTATCAGTGTGTTTTTTATTTGACAAACTTATTTTGTAGTCAATAAAGGAAATTGGAGAAAAATCATTTTACTTGTTGTCAGACTACAAACCTTAGGTTCGGCTATTTTAATAAATAAATAGTTCTCACACAGTTTATGTAATTATGCAGTCCAAGCAAAAATTGAACCGTTACACTCGCTTGTTAAACAAGAGGGAAAGAATAAAAACTGACATTTTCTTTTTAAAACAATGCAAGTCACTAAAAGTAATACCTAAATTCGCACATATCAAGTGTAGTGTTTCAAATTCCCGTACGAATCGAGTCTTGGCCCAAGCTAAATAAAACTGGATCACGTATGAAATCGAATACCAATATAACCGTCTCGACTCAACGCAGCTTGAATTATACAGTTTACATTTAGAGTTAACAAATTCAATGGACAATATCTCGTTTGCAATTTTCATGGAAAACCAACAAAAATTCTTCGAACAATGCCATAACAGCTTCAAGAAAAAGCGCAATATACAAAATGGCAAATTAAAAAGACTCATCGAGGAACAACTTAGTCAACACCCAAAAGCCCGCCCCGAAATTCGCCCAGTAAAAAACCTTGTAATGAACCTATCTACCGCCATGTTCAGCGATGAAGAACTAGATCTATTAAATAGAGGTCTAAATTTTACTCCCCACACAATGTCCGGGAATGTAGAAGATGCCATCGTAGATATTGAATCCGCCATTCAGTTCAAACCGTTAAATACACAAAAGACAATTCGTGAAACAGCAATGAAAGCAATAACAAATGCTAAACTCAAACATAAAAAACGTCAGAAACCAGAAGTAATCAAGACGATTAAACACTTAAAAGAGAAGGACGTCTACTATATGAAGTCCGATAAAGGTAATAAAGTCGTTATTATGGACAAAAAAGACTACGACCGCCGAATGCATCTCTCTATCGAAGAAGATGGTTTCCAACTTTTAAAACGATCCCCGCTTAATCGTATGGTTAATGACGCCAAATTAATCATCAAAAAAATTTGCGAAGTTTTTAGGACCAATAAATACGCCTTTTTGGTGCCAAATCCTAGTGTACCCAAAATGTACGGTTTGCCAAAAGTCCACAAGGAAGGAGAAAAGATGCGGAAAATCGTCTCCAATACATCATCACCGTTGGTTCGCGTCGCAAAATGGTTGGTAAAAGAGTTGAGCAAATATGGAAATTTTGAGGGTGCCAGCATAAAAAACACCTTCGAATTTGTTAACAGGACCAAAGATATAGAAATCCATAAAGGTGAAATTTTTGCATCCTTCGACGTAACAGCATTGTTTCCGAGCATCCCAGTTGATATTGATATAGAGTCTCTTCGAAAACACCTGGAAAACAAACAGGCCAACCCGGATGAAATAAAAGTTTTAATTGAAGCATCCCAGATTTGTATGTCCCACAATTGTTTTGCACAATAAACAACAAATACGACAGCATAAAATTCACAGTTGAAGTGGAAGATGAACAAAACTCCATAAATTTCTTAGACTTGAAATGCACAAGAGTGAACAATAAAATTGACTATGCGGTATATCGAAAACCCACCTCAACTAACCGTTTAATCACAAGTGATTCTTTCTGCCCCTATCAAACCAAAATAGCTGCATTTCATTCATTAGTTTATCGCCTTGTGAATTTACCACTCTCCGTAATTAATTATAAAAACGAGTATACAAAAATTATTGATCTCGCAACTACCAATGGCTTTGACAAGAAACTCATCGATAAACTAATAAAAAAACATTCCAACTTACACTACAAAAACAATTTAACTACTCTCTTCGCTCAAAATAAAGAAATTAAAGCAAACAAATTAGCTCGCATACCATTTAGTTATTTTCCTGCTATCACCAATAATTTAACGAACATATTTGAAAAGAATGAAATGAAAATCGTATATACAAACAACAGCAAATTGAAAAACATTTTGGGCTCCACAAAAGATACTATCCCAATGCTTGAGCGTAGCGGCATTTACCAAATTAGCTGCCTGGGTTGCGATGCAAAATATGTTGGACAAACTAGAAGGCAAATCTCTGTTCGTTTCAAAGAACACGAAAAGCACGCCAACAATAAACAAATTCATCGGTCTGCAGTAGCAGCGCACATTCACACGACAAATGACGACAGCTCAACAAAGCACAGCATCGGCACTGTAGAAGAGAGTCTTCATTTAATAAAAGCTGTGCACAACAACAGAAAGTTAGACGCTTACGAATCTCTCTATATCACAAAAACCAAGATTGCCATGAATGCTGACAACGGGAACATAAATTCCCCTCTTTTTTCTTTAGTTTAATACATACATATGTACGTTGATTTGTAATTGCTATAATATTGCTAATATTTTCTATTTTGTTTATATTCTTGACTCCTTTGTTTTAGTAGCGCGTCGCTGATGATGGACAGCAGGTCTGTCCGAAATGCATTTGTTGTGCCAAATAAAAAATATATGTTGTTAGTGTATCAGTGTGTTTTTTATTTGACAAACTTATTTTGTAGTCAATAAAGGAAATTGGAGAAAAATCATTTTACTTGTTGTCAGACTACAAACCTTAGGTTCGGCTATTTTAATAAATAAATAGTTTTCACACAGTTTATGTAATTATGCAGTCCAAGCAAAAATTGAACCGTTACACTCGCTTGTTAAACAAGAGGGAAATAATAAAAACTGACCTTTTCTTTTTAAAACAATGCATGTCACTAAAAGTAATACCCAAATTCGCACATATCAAGTGTAGTGTTTCAAATTCCCGTACGAATCGAGTCGTGGCCCAAGCTAAACAAAACTGGATCACGTATGAAATCGAATACCAATATAACCGTCACGACTCAACGCAGCTTGAATTATACAGTTTACATTTAGAGTTAACAAATTCAATGGACAATATCTCGTTTGCAATTTTCATGGAAAACCAACAAAAATTCTTCGAACAAAGCCATAACAGCTTCAAGAAAAAGCGCAATATACAAAATGGCAAATTAAAAAGACTCATCGAGGAACAACTTAGTCAACACCCAAAAGCCCGCCCCGAAATTCGCCCAGTAAAAAACCTTGTAATGAACCTATCTACCGCCATGTTCAACGATGAAGAACTAGATCTATTAAATAGAGGTCTAAATTTTACTCCCCACACAATGTCCGGGAATGTAGAAGATGCCATCGTAGATATTGAATCCGCCATTCAGTTCAAACCGTTAAGTACACAAAAGACAATTCGTGAAACAGCAATGAAAGCAATAACAAATGCTAAACTCAAACATAAAACACGTCAGAAACCAGAAGTAATCAAGACGATTAAACACTTAAAAGAGAAGGACGTCTACTATATGAAGTCCGATAAAGGTAATAAAGTCGTTATTATGGACAAAAAAGACTACGACCGCCGAATGCATCTCTCTATCGAAGAAGATGGTTTCCAACTTTTAAAACGATCCCCGCTTAATCGTATGGTTAATGACGCCAAATTAATCATCAAAAAAATTTGCGAAGTTTTTAAGACCAATAAATACGCCTTTTTGGTGCCAAATCCTAGTGTACCCAAAATGTACGGTTTGCCAAAGGTCCACAAGGAAGGAGAAAAGATGCGGAAAATCGTCTCCAATACATCATCACCGTTGGTTCGCGTCGCAAAATGGTTGGTAAAAGAGTTGAGCAAATATGGAAATTTTGAGGGTGCCAGCATAAAAAACACCTTCGAATTTGTTAACAGGACCAAAGATATAGAAATCCATAAAGGTGAAATTTTTGCATCCTTCGACGTAACAGCATTGTTTCCGAGCATCCCAGTTGATATTGCTATAGAGTCTCTTCGAAAACACCTGGAAAACAAACAGGCCAACCCGGATGAAATAAAAGTTTTAATTGAAGCATCCCAGATTTGTATGTCCCACAATTGTTTGCCTTCAGAGATAAGTTTTATTCTAATGACTTCGGTACCAGCATGGGAAACCCACTCTCACCACTAATTGCAGAAGAATTCATGACCAAATTCGAAAACGATTTGAAAGCAGAAGGTGTCTTACCTCGAATTTGGATCAGATACGTCGACGATGTGTTTTGCATAATTAAAAAACAAGAACTTCAACACACATTGGACACAATAAACAACAAATACGACAGCATAAAATTCACAGTTGAAGTGGAAGATGAACAAAACTCCATAAATTTCTTAGACTTGAAATGCACAAGAGTGAACAATAAAATTGACTATGCGGTATATCGAAAACCCACCTCAACTAATCGTTTAATCACAAGGGATTCTTTCTGCCCCTATCAAACCAAAATAGCTGCATTTCATTCATTGGTTTATCGCCTTGTGAATTTACCACTCTCCGTAATTAATTATAAAAACGAGTATACAAAAATTATTGATCTCGCAACTACCAATGGCTTTGACAAGAAACTCATCGATAAACTAATAAAAAAACATTCCAACTTACACTACAAAAACAATTTAACTACTCTCTTCGCTCAAAATAAAGAAATTAAAGCAAACAAATTAGCACGCATACCATTTAGTTATTTTCCTGCTATCACCAATAATTTAACGAACATATTTGAAAAGAATGAAATGAAAATCGTATATACAAACAACAACAAACTGAAAAACATTTTGGGCTCCACAAAAGATACTGTCCCAATGCTTGAGCGTAGCGGCATTTACCAAATTAGCTGCCTGGGTTGCGATGCAAAATATGTTGGACAAACTAGAAGGCAAATCTCTGTTCGTTTCAAAGAACACGAAAAGCACGCCAAGAATAAACAAATTCATCGGTCTGCAGTAGCAGCGCACATTCACACGACAAATGACGACAGCTCAACAAAGCACAGCATCGGCACTGTAGAAGAGAGTCTTCATTTAATAAAAGCTGTGCACAACAACAGAAAGTTAGACGCTTACGAATCTCTCTATATCACAAAAACCAAGATTGCCATGAATGCTGACAACGGGAACATAAATTCGCCTCTTTTTTCTTTAGTTTAATACATATGTACATATGTACGTTGATTTGTAATTGCTATAATATTGCTAATATTTTCTATTTTGTTTATATTCTTGACTCCTTTGTTTTAGTAGCGCGTCGCTGATGATGGACAGCAGGTCTGTCCGAAATGCATTTGTTGTGCCAAATAAAAAATATATGTTGTTAGTGTATCAGTGTGTTTTTTATTTGACAAACTTATTTTGTAGTCAATAAAGGAAATTGGAGAAAAATCATTTTACTTGTTGTCAGACTACAAACCTTAGGTTCGGCTATTTTAATAAATAAATAGTTCTCACACAGTTTATGTAATTATGCAGTCCAAGCAAAAATTGAACCGTTACACTCGCTTGTTAAACAAGAGGGAAAGAATAAAAACTGACATTTTCTTTTTAAAACAATGCAAGTCACTAAAAGTAATACCCAAATTCGCACATATCAAGTGTAGTGTTTCAAATTCCCGTACGAATCGAGTCTTGCCCCAAGCTAAACAAAACTGGATCACGTATGAAATCGAATACCAATATAACCGTCTCGACTCAACGCAGCTTGAATTATACAGTTTACATTTAGAGTTAACAAATTCAATGGACAATATCTCGTTTGCAATTTTCATGGAAAACCAACAAAAATTCTTCGAACAATGCCATAACAGCTTCAAGAAAAAGCGCAATATACAAAATGGCAAATTAAAAAGACTCATCGAGGAACAACTTAGTCAACACCCAAAAGCCCGCCCCGAAATTCGCCCAGTAAAAAACCTTGTAATGAACCTATCTACCGCCATGTTCAACGATGAAGAACTAGATCTATTAAATAGAGGTCTAAATTTTACTCCCCACACAATGTCCGGGAATGTAGAAGATGCCATCGTAGATATTGAATCCGCCATTCAGTTCAAGCCGTTAAGTATACAAAAGACAATTCGTGAAACAGCAATGAAAGCAATAACAAATGCTAAACTCAAACATAAAAAACGTCAGAAACCAGAAGTAATCAAGACGATTAAACACTTAAAAGAGAAGGACGTCTACTAAATGAAGTCCGATAAAGGTAATAAAGTCGTTATTATGGACAAAAAAGACTACGACCGCCGAATGCATCTCTCTATCGAAGAAGATGGTTTCCAACTTTTAAAACGATCCCCGCTTAAGCGTATGGTTAATGACGCCAAATTAATCATCAAAAAATTTGCGAAGTTTTTAAGACCAATAAATACGCCTTTTTGGTGCCAAATCCTAGTGTACCCAAAATGTACGGTTTGCCAAAGGTCCACAAGAAAGGAGAAAAGATGCGGAAAATCGTCTCCAATACATCATCACCGTTGGTTCGCGTCGCAAAATGGTTGGTAAAAGAGTTGAGCAAATATGGAAATTTTGAGGGTGCCAGCATAAAAAACACCTTCGAATTTGTTAACAGGACCAAAGATATAGGAATCCATAAAGGTGAAATTTTTGCATTCTTCGACGTAACAGCATTGTTTCCGAGCATCCCAGTTGATATTGCTATAGAGTCTCTTCGAAAACACCTGGAAAACAAACAGGTCAACCCGGATGAAATAAAAGTTTTAATTGAAGCATCCCAGATTTGTATGTCCCACAATTGTTTTGCCTTCAGAGATAAGTTTTATTCTAATGACTTCGGTACCAGCATGGGAAACCCACTCTCACCACTAATTGCAGAAGCATTCATGACCAAATTCGAAAACGATTTGAAAGCAGAAGGTGTCTTACCTCGAATTTGGATCAGATACGTCGACGATGTGTTTTGCATAATTAAAAAACAAGAACTTCAACACACATTGGACACAATAAACAACAAATACGACAGCATAAAATTCACAGTTGAAGTTGAAGATGAACAAAACTCCATAAATTTCTTAGACTTGAAATGCACAAGAGTGAACAATAAAATTGACTATGCGGTATATCGAAAACCCACCTCAACTAACCGTTTAATCACAAGTGATTCTTTCTGCCCCTATCAAACCAAAATAGCTGCATTTCATTCATTGGTTTATCGCCTTGTGAATTTACCACTCTCCGTAATTAATTATAAAAACGAGTATACAAAAATTATTGATCTCGCAACTACCAATGGCTTTGACAAGAAACTCATCGATAAACTAATAAAAATACATTCCAACTTACACTACAAAAACAATTTAACTACTCTCTTCGCTCAAAATAAAGAAATTAAAGCAAACAAATTAGCATGCATACCATTTAGTTATTTTCCTGCTATCACCAATGATTTAACGAACATATTTGAAAAGAATGAAATGAAAATCGTATATACAAACAACAGCAAATTGAAAAACATTTTGGGCTCCACAAAAGATACTGTCCAAATGCTTGAGCGTAGCGGCATTTACCAAATTAGCTGCCTGGGTTGTGATGCAAAATATGTTGGACAAACTAGAAGGCAAATCTCTGTTCGTTTCAAAGAACACGAAAAGCACGCCAACAATAAACAAATTCATCGGTCTGCAGTAGCAGCGCACATTCACACTACAAATGACGACAGCTCAACAAAGCACAGCATCGGCACTGTAGAAGAGAGTCTTCATTTAATAAAAGCTGTGCACAACAACATAAAGTTAGACGCTTACGAATCTCTCTATATCACAAAAACCAAGATTGCCATGAATGCTGACAACGGGAACATAAATTCCCCTCTTTTTTCTTTAGTTTAATACATACATATGTACGTTGATTTGTAATTGCTATAATATTGCTAATATTTTCTATTTTGTTTATATTCTTGACTCCTTTGTTTTAGTAGCGCGTCGCTGATGATGGACAGCAGGTCTGTCCGAAATGCATTTGTTGTGCCAAATAAAAAATATATGTTGTTAGTGTATCAGTGTGTTTTTTATTTGACAAACTTATTTTGTTGTCAATAAAGGAAATTGGAGAAAAATCATTTTACTTCAAGAAGAAAAATGGTTTAGCAGTCAACGCAAAACGGTAGTGGCAGTGGAAAAAAAGATTGCCTATAAAAGGGCCACCATTCCATCTTTTCCTTTCAAAAGTCTAAAATGAAAGCGACGTGCGTATCCTTTAAGCCGCGAGTGCATTGAAAAGGAAAAGTTAAAAGTTTAAGTGTAAAGTTACCGTTTCCCTTAAGGAACGGCATGGAAAAAAAAAGGTGCCGCAACCTAGCGGATTACAGCGGGTAACCACCAACGGAGTCTCCACCAATAATACCGGTAAGTGAAACCATCCTCCCTTAAGTGACTAAATCCGAGAACAAATTTAAACCTTGGAAGTTACT
This sequence comes from Eurosta solidaginis, assembly GCF_040869045.1. Lineage (NCBI taxonomy): Eukaryota > Metazoa > Arthropoda > Insecta > Diptera > Tephritidae > Eurosta > Eurosta solidaginis. The sequence continues at coordinate 96,723,192 of NC_090324.1, forward strand.
TGAGAAAACGGGACTAAATTGCTTTCAACCAAATAACTTACACCAGACTTATATATTTTGTTTTATGGTTTTCGCTGCAGGCATGTCGATACCGTTAGCCTGAAGATTCACCAGCACGTCCGGTGCAAGGCACCGTAGCCAAATATAACCACCAGACCGGTAAGCACACCATAACACTGAAGATCAACACACTGAGCCGCAAGCACACAAACCTAAAACTAAAGCACACTGCACCGAATACCAATTCGACATACATTCCCTCGTACAAAACGCCATAACCAGACTCCAAATAAAAGGATACATCGAAACGCAAACAACACCAAGATCATACAGACATTCAACTTCACACGCAGCCACGGCCAGCCACCTAAACTCAGATACACACCAGCACCAGAAAACATTCACCCGCATTCACAACTAGCCACCTAAACACTAAGACACATCAGCAGCACAAAATATCATCCACCAGCACTCACGACCAAACATCCAAAGGGAAATACGCATCAACACCGCAAAATATCCAGAACGAACCACACCGCTTATTATAACCACACCAGCCCATCGCAATCACACCAGCGAAATACAAGAAACCACATTCACCATAAACACCCCAGCGAAGCACAACGACCACAACAACATTTACACTTCGACACCATAAACACAGATAACACCACACAATATCCTACGCACCAAACATCATAAACGTTGTAAGTACCGCCGTCATTACCACCGAACGCATAGTGCCACGTACTCAGTAAAACACACAGCACATCACTTTGTTCATCCATCACCTGATACCCCATCACGTCACATCACACCAAACCACATCACGTCTCATCACAAGCATATCATACCAGAACATATCACATTATATCGCATTACATCACATCTCAGCAAAGAACATCTAATAAGTCGTGACGGTGAGTAAAATTAGTCGGTCACTGGGGCGGATTGCTGCATCAAACGGGAAGAAACAGCGGGCGAAGTGGTGAGAAGATCGCCAAGGCAGAGAGAATTCTTATCACCATTACGAATTCGCCGCAACAACACCGACATCATACCAACAACCAAGAAGAAATACTGCACCACAGAGACAGAAAAACATTAAAATTAATTTCAAATCTTAAATCTTTTTTTTTTTCTTTTAGATTAAGCACTATATTGATATTGTTTTTTTGTAAGCCCTAATTTATGAATTTGTGAATTTTTTTATTCAGAATTGTTGGTTATTTTAAATTTTCTACATTCTTTTTTTTTACATACTTAACATTTTTTTTTGTCACCATTTACCCATGAATTTTTAGTTTGTAATGGTTTCTGTTAATTTGCCTTATTGCACTCTATTGTTCTTATCACAAGAATCTTGTATTTTTTTCTTTTGCTTTCTTTTCTGAAACTTTTGTTTTCCATAAATCTTGATTTTCTTATTTTCCTGAAATAAGCCTTTTTTTGCAACACTCTTATTTTTCCATTCACCTCACCTGGATTTAAAAATTTGTTTTATTAGCTCAATTGCTTAATTTCTTTTTTCGTTTTGCCAAACTTATATCTTGTTGCCTTTTTTTTTTACTTTTCCAGTATAATTCTATAATAGTTCGCGCACACCCTAACATAGAAAAGAGCACATTTTTTTTTTCTTTCACAAATTTATCCATTTTTGCTTATGAGACTTGTTTTCCCCGACCTTCATTTCTTTATTATTTGCAATATTTTTCTTTGTTCTTCCTCCTTTTTTTGGAGTTCCTTTTGTTTTTGAAGGGAGAGGAACGTGGGGATTCCACATTACACCTGTGGAATCGTATCCCTTCTTTTAGTTTTGATTACCTTTTTTTGCATCACTAATTATTTGTTCCTTTTTTTATTTTTAATGTATTCACCTAGTCTAATTCACTTTAAAGTCCCGATAATTTCACTTTCGTTTCCTTTTATAATTTTATTTCTATTATTTATCACGAACCGAGAAAATGTGCGTGCGCATTTTCATTCTTAGAAACCGGAACTAAAGGTTCCATGTGCTTACAATACATAATAGTACGAAAGTACATAAAAAAATGGAAGGATATTTTCTCTTCTCTCTCTTATTTTCAGCTCGCGTCACCACAGCCTTGGTACCTGGACTGCAGATGAGCGTAGTGAATGAAATAAGGTTGGTAACATACATAATATCTTCTTTTTCTCTATGTTCTCTCGTTCCTTCTTTTTTTTTTTTATACGTATATTTTCTGTAAAACTCAATAACTGTGAGGCCTTTTATTTTGTAAACTACTTTGCTTAAGTAGAGATCTAAGTTTCAGTCGAAAGGATGTTCCCTTAGGAAATATTATTATTATTTGATTTTTTTTATAGTTTTTTTATTCTTATTTTGGTTTGGTAAAGGGGTGGTTTTTAAAATAAGTATAGTTTAAGTTCAACTTCGTCATTTTTTTTTTATTCTTCATTTCTATATTTTGAATATTTTTAATTCGATATATCGCCATAAAGGTGGACCAGGGGTGACTCTATAATGTGTTTGTACGATATGGGTATCAAATTAAAGGTATTAAAGAGGGTTTTAAAAGGGTGTGGTGGTTGTTGTATATGTGAAGGCGTTTTCGAGATATCGACCAAAATGTGGACCACGGTGACCCAGACCATCATCTGTCGGGCACCGCTAAGTTATTTATATATGTAATACCACGAAGAGTATTCCTGCCAAGATTCCAAGGGCTTTTGATCTCGCCCTGCAGAACTTTTTCATTTTATTTTACTTAATATGGAAGGTGCCACACCCATTTTACAAAGTTTTTTCTTAAGTTATATTTTGCGTCAATAAAAAAATCCAATTACCATGTTTCATCCCTTTTTTCGTATTTGGTATAGAATTATGGCATTTTTTTCGTTTTTCGTAATTTTCGATATCGAAAAATTGGGCGTGGTCATAGTCGGATTTCGGCAATTTTTTATACCAATACAAAGTGAGTTCAGATAATTACGTGAACTGAGTTTAGTAAAGATATATGGATGTTGCTCAAGTTATCGTGTTAGCGGCCGAGCGGAAGGACAGACGGTCGACTGTGTATAAAAACTGGACGTGGCCTCAACCGATTTCGCCCTTTTCACAGAAAACCGTTACCGTCCTAGAATCTAAGGCCCTACCAAATTTCACAAGGATTGGTAAATTTTTGTTCGACTTATGGCATTAAAAGTATCCTAGACAAATTAAACGAAAAAGGGCGGAGCTACGCCCATTTTGCAAATTTCTTTTATTTTTGTATTTTGTTGCTCCATATCATTACTGGAATTGAATGTTGACATAATTTACTTATATACTGTAAAGATATTAACTTTTTTTTTAAATTTGACTTAAAGACATTTTTTTCTTAAGTGGGCGTCGTCGTTCTCCAATTTTACAAGTTTTTATTAAGCATACATATAGAAATAGCAGTAAGATTCCTGCCAAACTTCATCATGATATCTTCAACGAGTGCCAAATTACAGCTTGTAAAACTTCTAAATTACCTTCTTTTAAAAGTGGGCGGTCCACGCCCATTGTCAAAAATTTTAAAAATTTTCTATTCTGCGTCATACGTTCAACTCACCTACCAAGTTTCATCGCTTTATCCGTCTTTGGTAATGAATTATCGCAATTTTGTCGATTTTTCGAAATTATCGATATCGAAAAAGTGGGCGTGGTTATAGTCCGATATCGTTTATTTTAAATCGCGATCTGAGATGAGTGAGGTTCCTGCTACATACCAAATTTCATCAAGATACCTCAAAATTTACTCAAGTTATCGTGTTAACGGACGGACGGACGGATATGGCTCAATCAAATTTTTTTTCGATACTGATGATTTTGATATATGGAAGTCTATATCTATGTCGATTTCTTTATACCTGTACAACCAACCGTTATCCAATCAAAGTTAATATACTCTGTGAGCTCTGCTCAACTGAGTATAAAAATAGGTAGGTACTTTGTGTGAGGATGCAAAGCTTCACGTTTTTTGGAGTCTGCATGTAAAAACTATGACGTACTATATAAACGTACGTTTTTGATGAAATTTGATGAATTTTGAAGCTTCTAGCCGTAAAAAAGGGGCAAAAATAACAGTTTATATGGGGTATATAATATATATACCACCGATCTCTATGATTTTTTCATACAACAATATATGCTATATGCGCAAGCATTTGGTGAAATTTAAAGCTTCTGGCTGTTAAAATGAGGCAGAAATTGCGCAAAGTTTCTTATCTGAACAATCGGTTGTATGAGATATATATTACGTATACCACCGATCTCAATGATATTTTCAGACATCAATATATGCTATACACGTAAGCATTTGGTGAAATTTGAAGCTTATAGCTGTTATAATGGGCCTGAAATTGCAAAAAAATATATATATATACCATATATACCATTATATATATATTATATATATCACCGATCTCTATGCTTTTTTACACAACAATGTATGCTATATACGTAAGCAATCGGTGAAATTTGAAGCTTATAGCTGTTAAAATGGGGCGGAAATTGCGAAAAGTTTCTTATCTGAATAATCGGTTGTATGAGATATATATTACGTATACAACCGATCTCTATGATTTTTTCAGAAAACAATATATGCTATATGCGTAAGCATTCGGTGAAATTTGAAGCTTCTAGCTGTTAAAATGGGGCTGAAATTGCGAAAATATTCATATATACTATATATATATACTATATATACCACCATATATATACTATATATACCACCGATCTTTATGATTTTTTTAGAAAACAATATATGCTATATACGTAAGCATTCGTTGAAATTTGAAGCCTCTAGCTCTTAAAATAGGGCAGCAATTACGAAAAGTTTCTTATCTGAACATCTGGTTGTGGGGGATATATACTATATATACGACCGATTTCATCAATTTTTTCAGACAACAATATGTGCAATATACGAAAGTATATGGTGAAGTTTAAAGCTTCAATCTGTTAAATTGCGGAACATATGACAAAAATCCTCTTTTTCTGGAAAATTGGTTGTATGGAGGATATATGCTATAGTGGTCCGATCCAGCCGGTTCCGACAAATGTCTAATCGGACACACAAATACACCGGCTCACCAAATTTTATCAAGATATCTCAAAAATTGAGGGACTAGTTTGCATACAAACAGACAGACGGGCATACGGACAAATCAACTCAGCTCTTCATCCTGATTATTTCGGTATACTTAATGGTGGGTCTACCTATTTTCCTTTAAGGACTTACAATTTTGGGTTTCGTGGCGAAATTAATATACCATTTCATTTTCATGAAAGGTGTAAAAATAGGTAGGTTGTTAGAATAATCTGACTATTTGCGCGAGTGTCCGGTATAATAAAGAAAACACCTGTTTACTGTTGAAACATTTAATGAGGACTAAAAGGCTTTCGTTACATTTGATTTCATGTATGTAATAATAAATGGTTGCTTATGTATAATTACGAATATATCCATATTAGTCTCATGCGTGACATACATCTTATTCGGTCCAAATATGTTCTCTGTAGGAAATACTATTTAATCTTGAAACTACATTCTATAATTTCAACACTCTTTCTCTTTGTATTTTAATTTCATATTTGACATTACTTATTAGTGGAGACCAAGCATTCCTACAAACTTATTATGTTTTTGTTTCTGCAAATTTTTAGTAAAAATATCAGATATATTCTCATTAGTGGAAACATATTGTAAATTAATTTCTTTTCTTTCAACTACTTCTCGAATATACATAATGAAACTTTATATCTATGTACTTAGTTCTCTTATGAAAAACAGGATTTTTTGAAATTTGTAAATCACTCATGTTATCGCCTCTTAAAATAACTGGATCTTCGTCATCCGATTTCTTGAAGTAACCTGCGAAGGTACACTGCTTCTTTTGCTGCTGTACTTAAAGCGATATATTCTGCCTCAGTACTACTCAATTCGGTGACGTCTTGCTTTTTGGATTGCCACGAAAAAGCGCTGCCGGCTAGGAAAAAGGGATAACCGGTATATGATTTTCTATCTACGTTGTTGCTTGCCCAGTCAGCATCAGCGAAACCTAAAAGTTTTTGGTTTTACTGTAATGCAATTTTAAGTCGACAGTTTTTGACAAATAACGCAGAACATGTTTTGCACCAGTTTCATGTTCAGAATGTGGATCTTGATTTCTTTGCGACAAAACGCTTACAGCGTGCATTATATCTGGACGCGATGAAATAGCCAAATACATCAGTGATCCGATCAATGACTGATAACCTTTGACATCTGATTTAAAACAATTTTCGTTTGCACAACTTACCTGAAAGCCAGGATCAAGTGGTGTGCTTACTGGTCGACAAGCGCTTACTCCATAAACGCGTAACAACTCATTGATGTACCTTTTTTGACATTCACCCGTTTTATCTTTACGCTCTATTTCGAAACCAAGGAAGAATTTTAACATACCGCCATCGTGAATATCGAATTTCGCAGATAATTTTCGTTTTACATACTCGATCTCTTTCTCGGTCGGACATGCTAAAATTAGGTCATCTACATATACTGCTATGTAGCTATAAACGCCGTTTGACTGCTTTACATACAAACATGGTTCAGATTTACCCGGATTGAACCCTAAAACTTTTAATGCTGCATTTAATGTATTATTCCAATGGCGACCTGATTGCTTTAAACCATAAATGGCTTTATTTAATTTTAACACCTTACTTGGATTTTCACCATCGACGAAACCTTCAGGTTGTCTTATGTATACGTCTTCAGTGAGCTCGCTATTGAGATAAGCGTTTGATACGTCGAGCTGATGCAGGTGCAACTCTTTCTCAACCGCAACTGCCAATAACATACGCGAATCGTTTCGTATCGAATAACTGGATAAAAAGTTTCCCAAAAGTTAAAACCTATTTGTTGACTGCAGCTTTTCGCAACAAGTCTCGATTTAAACTTTTCAATGTTGCCATCTGCACCGCGTTTAATTCGGTAAACCCACTTTGACCCAATCGCCTTTTGATCTTTAGGAAGTTCGACTGGTGTCCATGTATTATTTGCCATTAGTGCCGCGTATTCTTGTTTCATAGATTCCTCCCACTCAAAGGAGTGCTCGCTTGCTAATGCTTCTTTGTAAGTAAGTGGCGTATCGATATCTTCACCATACTGCAAGTATTGTAACATTTGGTATTCCTTTCTAGGGCGACCAACTGCCCCCGAACGAATTAGCTTTGGTCTACCACGACCTCGACGCGGTTGAATATCTGTGCTATCTGAGTCACTTGTTGACTCAACTTCATTTTGGGTATTGTCATTTTTTACTTCGACGACCTATGTCTCGTCAACTTCTTCTTCTTCTGTGCAGCTTTCAAATTCTTCATTTAGATCTTCTGTGGTATTACAATTATCAAATTTCATAATAATTGTGGCTATGTCATTAGGTTCTTCGCTACTGTCGTTACGTATTTCGCCATTTATCTCGTCTTCTACAAATCTTACATCACGCCGCCCAATTACTCGCTTGGTTTCGCTTCCCAAGGCAGTCGGTTCTATGTACCGGAGCGACTCGGGATTACCGACCAAGGACTGTCATTTCAGTGTAACCCCATTTAATTTGTTGCGTGCCTCCCACAAATTGTCATCCTCCCAGCAGCTCCTTGCAGCGGGACTGCTCCATATTCTCTTGCTCCGGGAAGGTTTCGAATCCAATCCGGGTCCGTCTCCTGACCCCTGTCCTGAGAAATGGTTTTGCTGCATCTGACGGAAAAGAATCTTTTTAGGACGGTCATACTCTGTTCAGTGTGTCTCGTGTAAGGGATGGTTGCATCGGACAGGTTGTTCTGGGCTTGATCCCAAAACCCGACGTCCACGTAACTTTTATAAATCTTTTGTGGCTCCTTCCTGTTCTCGTCCAAGGGAGTCCCGTAGTCTATGCCTTAGCGCCACCCCCCCCCCCCCCCCCCCCCCCTCCCCCCTCCCCTACCTTCCAACAGCCTAGCTGCTCAGCAAGCCACAATTAGTACCTGCTGCTGCTCGCGCCCCGCGACGCCAACAACACAAACAGCTGCTACCACTCATAACTACTATCTCCGTAGTAGAGTCGGTAGCAATGCTGAGCATAAGCCTCTGCCCCTGTCTTCTCCCCCCTCTTTTCCGGCAGCAATTGTGTAGGTCAGGGAAACAGACTCTTAGTCCCTAACCCCGTTTGCAACGTTTGCCAGCACAGAATATATAAGTTTGCGACATCCGCCATATGCAGCTCCTGCCTTGGGCAATGCCGCTTTCCTAGATGTTCTGGTCTCCGCGACGGCAACCACCCGACGGGTTTAATTGCGCCATGTTGCCAGATCGCAAACCCCAATCTACCGGGTACCCCAATGCTTGCCCAAGGACGCCCAGTCTCAGGGCCACAACAGCAGTTGCGTCCTGGCCTTCCTCAACCCAGGCGTAGTCTCAGAGTGGCGACGTCTCCCCCTGTGCACTTCAGAATTCTGCAGTTAAACTTTAATGGACTAACTCGGAAGATCACGGAGATATCCGATTTCATGAAGCGGCACAACATCCGCATTGCTGCGATTCAAGAGACTAAACTCACAGCAAGATCTGCACTGCAAACCTGTTCTGGGTATAATGTCCACAGAAAAGATCACATGAGCGGAAATGGAGGCGGCCTCGCGTTTATCATACACCACTCTGTGCAATATCATATATTTGATCCTGGCATCGACCGCAGGGACAATGTCTTACAACGTCAAGGCCTCTCTGTCCGGTCAGGCGATGCAAACCTAGAAATCATCAACATCTACATCCTCCTGCCACCTGTTGCCCCAGTGGATACCGCCCTAATAATAGCGCCTTACTCACTGGCAACAATCGCATTATCTTAGGCGACTTTAATGCCCATCACGATCTATGGCATTCAAACTTGCGGGCGGACAGTAAGTGTGAGATGTTGGCGGATCAAATAGAAGAAACGACGTTCTGCACAATAAACGGAGACGCCCCCACACGTATGGTAGGAAGCTGTCACAGTTCGCCAGATATCTCAGTCGTGAGCGCAGAACTCGTAAACTGCGTCAACTGGCAGCCGATGGTAACATTGGCATCCGACCACCTGCCTATACTTATTTCGTTCGAGCGTACCGCCGACTTCATCGTTACAGAAAAACTCTTCATAAACTTTAAAAAAGGAAAGTGGTAGGAATACAAATCTTTTACAGACAACCTCTTTGCTGCCCTCCCTATCCCGACTGATGCCCGCCAAGAGGAGCATGCTTTCCGCAAGGTCATTGAATCCGCCTCGGCACATTTCATTCCCGCAGGGAGAATTTCCGAAATTCAGCACAACTTCCCGGCGGAGGTCGCAAATTTAGCGACAGAACGTGACCTTATAAGACAGCTCGACCCAGGCGACCCCCAAATAAGGGATATAAACCAACGCATCAGATTGCTTGTGGATGAGCACAAGCGGGCTAAATGGGAGGAGCACCTAAGAGTAGTGGTGGGTAATAACGCTATTTTTTGAGTGTTAACACAGTAGCACAGGCACACTTTGCAATGTTAACACATTGTGTTGACACAATTGTGTTATAACTGATTATCGAAAGTCGATATGAGTGTAGGCACAATATCAGAGCACAGTACTGCGTTACTTACCTATAACGCCACGTCTGACGCCATTCAGAAGAGTAAATCATGGCAACATTTATCTTCTTTCATACTTCAAGTTTTCAAAGTCATATCATCTGATCAAGAGGATAGTAAGTGGCCCTGTGGACACCATTTTTTTATGAAAAAATCAAAATAAAATAAAAATTAAGAGAGCGCAGTGAGAATTTTAAAATCTTTTTAAATGTCATTATCCTCTCACCGGTTTTATCTTGTAATATTTGTATCATGTGTATAGATATGTTTTGAGTGAAGTGTCATTGGAAAGCAATACAATCAACACACAAGCACAATGGACTATGTATGTATGTGCACTTACGATCTGAGTGTCATTCTCTGGGCTATAGAACGTGTTACTGTGTTATGAGCATTTACCAGTTTGAGCGGCATTGCACAGTCAGCTTTGTACCATCGAGTGTGCCACTGTGGTATAAATCAATCGATAAGTGTGCGGCTGCGTGCCGCACATAACTGGGCGTTAACACAATAACACAGCACAGTGCTGTGTTACTTAGCCTTACCTAAGAGGTTGTAACCTCTCTGCCGGTGTAGGTAAACTTTGGTCCACCGTAAAGTCCCTATCGAATCTGTCTAAGCACAATGACAAATTTTCCATCGCCTTCGGCGATAAAGTGCTGTCGGATTCGAAAAAATGCGCGAGCGCTTTCTGCCGTCAATATGTAATGCATTCTACGGTCAACAAAGATAGACGGAGGGCCAACAGACACGCACATATACATAAATTCAGCGCGTCACCAATTACCATCACCTCCAGTGAGGTTGAAGATGCCATTGGCCAAGCTGAACCATCCAAAGCAGTGGGCCCAGAGGGCATAGCCATGCCGATGCTTAACAGCCTAGGGAAAGAGGGTTTCAAATACTTAGCACATGTCTTCAACCTGTTTCTTTCCACCTTTGTCATACCCGAAAAATGGAAAATGGCCAAGGTGGTCCCGCTACTAAAGCCTGGGAAACCAGCTAAAATAGGAGAGTCGTATCGTCCGATATCTCTCCTATCGCCAGTAGCAAAGACGCTTGAAGCCATTTTGCTCCCCTACTTCCAAGCAAATTTGCAGCTAGCCTGTCATCAGCATGGCTTCAGAAAACTCCATAGCACCACCACCGCGCTAAATGCCAACAGCACCCAGATAAATTGCGGTTTAAATCCAAACCCCCACCATAGAACAGGACTCGTAGAACTAGACATATCAAAAGCTTTTGATACGGTCAACCATGGCACGTTACTGCAATACCTGGAAGGGTCTACCCTTCCCCATGTCGTAAAAGGTGGACCGCAAATTATATGGGTGGTCGGCTTGCATCGGTGCAATTTAGAAACGAAACATCAAAACCAAGACGAATTAAACAAGGGGTGCCCCAGGGTGGTGTCATATCCCCACTTTTGTTTAATTTATACAAATCTAAGCTACCTTCACCACCAGAAGGAGTCACTATCGTTTCATACGCCGATGACTGCGCAATAATGGCCACAGGCCCAGGCCCACAGATCGATGAGCTCTGCAACAGAATAAACGGCTACCTGCCTGATCTATCCAGTTTTTTAACCTCGCGAAACCTGGCATTATCACCGACTAAATCTCCCGCGACCTTATTTACAACATGGACGTCCCAAATGTCGGCCAAAATTGAACATCCCCGTCGATGGCACTACGCTACCGACTGTCCTACAACCCAAAATCTTGGGTGTGACGTTTGATCAGGATCTACATTTTGGTGAGCACGCAGCCGCAATTGTTCCCAAAATTTAGAGCCGTAATAAAATCCTCCAATCTCTTGCTGGCAGTACCTGGGGAAAGATAAAGAAACGCTCATTACTACATACAAAGCAATTGGCCAGCCGTTTACGTGCTACGCGTCACCCATATGGTCGCCAAGCCTAAAAATTACCTACTGGAAGAAGCTACAGGCCTGCCAAAATACTGCTCTCAGAATCGCTACGGGCTGTCTTCTTATGTCCCCAGAACACCATCTACATAATGAGGCGAGAATACTCCCCATCAGGGAGAGAAATGAGATGCTAACCATACAGTTCCTGTTGAATACCCAGAAACCTGGGCATCCAAACAGACATCTGAATGATAAGCCAACACCACCTAGGGGCTTAAGGAGTCATCTCCGTAAGCACTTTGAGGAAATACGGCACCTAAGAACCCAGCCGTATGAAGCAAAAAAACACAAGCAGGTCCTTGGTGAACTCCACAAACAGCCGTTGGACCTTTATGTCAGGAATTGCCCGGTCCAGTACTCAAAGAAAAGTACCCAAAACTTGTGGAAGAGGAACGCATACTCCCCAGGGAAACGCGTGTCACTCTTGCTCAACTTCGTTCTGGATACTGTAACAGGTTAAACGCTTACCTATCCAGAATCAACCCGGACATACAAAATGTATGCCCCGCTAGCAATGTGTCCCCACATGACACCAACCATCTCTTTAATTGTAATGTGGAACCAACGACTCTAACACCTCTTTCATTATGGTCCACCCCTGTTGAAACAGCAAGTTTCCTTGGGGCGAAGCACTGCTACAACACCAGCAACAACAACTCGCATGGTTTGCTTGTCGTACGCCGATACGCTTTAGCAACATCAGAGTATTCAACAAATACATACTCATTACCTTTTGCACTAAACTTTCCACGATGCGTTTTGTCTAATGCAAATACACGCGCACCAAAAACTCGTAGATGCTTTACCGACGGCTTTCTATTATACCACAGTTCATATGGCGTACATGACTTAAGCAATTTTATAGGCGCTCGATTGCGAAGATATACGGCTGTGTGAACCGCCTCACCCCATAGTTCTTCTTCTATACCGGCATGTACCAACATACTCCTAGCCATTTCGACAATTGTGCGATTTACCCGTTCCGCAATGCCGTTTTGTTGTGTGGTATATGGCACAGTTAGTTGTCTTTTTATAACACACTGACTTAAATATTCGACAAATTTATTATTGATATACTCAGTACCATTGTCGCATCTAAGATTTTTTATTTTCAAGTTTGTTTGGCATTCAACCATATTTTTAAATATTTTAAATTTTTCGAAAACTTCACTTTTTTCTTTAATGCAATATACAAAAATCATACGCGAATAATCGTCAATAAAGCTTAGAAAATAGCTTGCACCACCAGCTGACTTTCGTTGATTGGACCGCAAACGTCAGTATGTATCAGCTCTAATTATACTCAGTTGAGCAGAGCACACAGAGTATATTAACTTTGATTGGATAACGGTTGGTTGTACAGGTATAAAGAAATCGAGATATATATAGACTTCCATATATCAAAATCATCAGTATCGAAAAAAAATTTGATTGAGCAATGTCCGTCCGTCCGTCCGTCTGTCCGTTAACACGATCACTTGAGTAAATTTTGAGGTATCTTGATGAAATTTAGTATGTAGGTTCCTGGGCACTCATCTCAGATCGCTATTTAAAATGAACGATATCGGACTATAACCACGCCCACTTTTCGATATCGAAAATTTCGAAAAATCGAAAAAATGCGATAATTCATTGCCAAAGACGGATAAAACGATGAAGCTTGGTAGATGGATTGACCTTATGACGCAGAATAGAAAATTAGTAAGATTTTGGACAATGGGCATGGCACCGCCCACTTTTAAAAGAAGGTAATTTAAAAGTTTCACAAGCTGTAATTTGGCAGTCGCTGAAGATATCATGATGAAATTTGGCAGCAACGTTACTACTATTACTATATATGTGTTGAAGAAAAATTAGCAAAATCGGATGTAGAACACGCCCACTTTTTAAAAAAAATTTTTTTAAAAGTCAAATTTTAACAAAAAATTTAATATCTTTACTGTATATAAGTAAATTAAGTCAACATCCAACTCCAGTAATGATATGATGCAACAAAATACAAAAATAAAAGAAAATTTCAAAATGGGCGTGGCTCCGCCCATTTTCATTTAGTTTGTCTAGAATACTTTTAAAGCCATTAGTCGAACAAAAATTTACCAATCCTTCTTAAATTTGGTAGGGGCATAGATTCTATGACGGTAACTGTTTCTTGTTAAAATGGGCGAAATCGGCTGAAGCCACGCCCAGTTTTTATACACAGTCCACCGTCTGTCCTTCCGCTCGGCCGTTAACACGATAACTTGAGCAAAAATTGATATATCTTTACTAAACTTAGTCCATGTACTTATCTGAACTCACTTTATCTTGGTATAAAAAATGGCCGAAATCCGACTATAGCCACGCCCATTTTTTCGATATCGAAAATTTCGAAAAATCGAAAAAGTGCGATAATTCATTACCAAAGACGGATAAAGCGATGAAACTTGGTAGGTGAGTTGAACGTAAGACGCAGAATCGAAAATTTGTAAAATTTTGGACAATGGGCGTGGACCGCCCACTTTTAAAAGAAGGTAATTTAGAAGTTTTGGAAGCTGTAATTTGGCAGTCGTTGAAGATATCATGATGAAATTTGGCAGGAACGTTACTGCTATTTCTATATGTATGCTTAATAAAAATTAGCAAAATCGCCCACTTAAAAAAAAATTTTTTAAAGTCAATTTAAAAAAAAAGTTAATATCTTTACAGTATATAAGTCAATTATGTCAACATTCAACTCCAGTAATGATATGGAGCAACAAAATACAAAAATAAAAGAAAATTTCAAAATGGGCGTGGCTCCGCCCTTTTTCATTTAATTTGTCTAGGATACTTTTAATGCCATAAGTCGAACAAAAATTTACCAAAACGGTTTTCTGTGAAAAAGGCCGCAATCGGTTGAAGCCACGCCCAGTTTTTATACACAGTCGACCGTCTGTCCTTCCGCTCGGCCGCTAACATGATAATAATAATAATATTTATTTAGTCTTGAAATTATTACATTTCTTACAGACTAGTTACAGGTAAAGATAGACTACCATCTAATTTAACAGGTCATTTAGTAGCATTTTAAATATTTTTTCACAGTAGGAGAAGTCCAAAACTGAAGAATTTTGGAGCAAGTTAAACTCTTTTAGAGCTATAACAACAGGAGCATTGGCCGCATAATTGGTCCTCGCCAGCCCAACGTAAAATGTGGCATGATTCCTTAAACAGATAAGAAATTATAAGAATAAGAAAGAATATACATACGTTCAAGTAAAACGGGGCAGTCAACCACCCCAGATATTAATTAAAAATGAAAGTGAGCGATAATAAGGTTCTCCTACAATTTAATGTCTTGAGATCAATAAGCATATATAAGCCGGAACCGGAAGATCAAAATGAAGGGGGCGCAGAGCGTACTTTATAAAGACTTTCTGAACTCTCTCCAAACGACTTATATGACAGGAATAATATGGACGCCAAATAATAACAGCATATTCAAGTCTCGAGCGCACCAGTGAGGTAAAGAGAGTTTTTAGGGTATACGGATCCGAGAAATCTGAGCTGAAACGTCTGACAAAAGCCAGCATAGAGTAAGACTTAGCTACAATATAATTAAGATGGCTTTGAAACGAGAACTTCGAGTCAAAGACTACCCCAAGATCAGTGATTTTGGAAACAATGTTTAGTTGTGAGCGGGATTTGGAATACGAGACATGGGAGCATTTTTTAATATTTAAGGGAAGCATATTTTTCTGGCACCAAGCTACAACATTGTCTAGATCACTCTGAAGTTTCAACGAGTCAGGGGGACACGTAATATTACTGAAAATCTTCATGTCATCAGCATACAAGAGAAATTTTGAAAATTTAAAACAATTAGTAATATCGTTAATGAAAATCACAAAAAGAATTGGACCTAAAATGCTTCCCTGAGGAACGCCTGAAGAAGCAATGAAAGAGTACGACGACACCCCGTCAACTACAACTGAACAAGGTCGATTTGAGAGATACGATTTGATCCAGCTTACAAAACTTGAGTGGAAGCCAAACCATCGTAACTTCGATAATAAGATACGATGATTAACTTTATCAAACGCTTTCGAAAAATCAGTATACACGGTGTCAACTTGGGCCCGGTTACTTAAAGCTTCAATGCAGTATTCGGTGAAAACTGCTAAATTAGACGTAGTTGATCTCCCCTACATGAAAACATGCTGGTCTACCGAGATGAGGCGACTAATGCCAAAGAAAATTTTATTTTTTATTATACATTCAAAAAGTTTTGAGATAGTCGAAATTTTAGAAATAGGACGATAATTGGTGATATAATTTTTATTGACAGATTTAAAAATTGGCGTAATAAAGGAGATTTTCCATGCATTAATGAAAACACCTTGCCCAAGAGATTTATTAAAAAGGGTAGGCGAGAGCTGAACAATTATTTAAAAGGTGAGACGGCAAACCATCAACATCAGTCGGGGACGACACCTTGATTTCACGAATCCCCAGTTCAAAATCGTCTTAAGAGATTTCAAGAGCCCCAAAGTTTAACGCGGAACCACTAGCACCAAGGCCACTGTAAAAATCATTATTACTCAAATTAGAGTCGGCCTCAAAATTCGAGCTGAAAAAATCCGCAAAAAGATTTGCAGCAACTGATGCTGAATCAGCTTGTGTACCCTTGTAAAATACAACAGAGGGAATACTCGAACACGATTTTTAGACTTCACAAAACGCCAAAAAGCTTTCGGATTCAGTTTAATATCCTCTTCGAATTTTCTTATATAGTTAAGCCTCAAGACCTTGCTCAATGATTTAAACTCGTTCAAATATTTTATATACATTTCTTTGTAAAAAGGAAGCATTGAATTCTTAAATTTTTTGAAAAACTTGTTTCCCAAATTCTTAAGTTTGTTCAACTCCTTCGTGAACCAAGGAATTTTGTAAGATTTTTTCTTTACTTTAGGAATGTGCTCACTACAAATACAATTTAGATTATTCTTAAAGATATTGAAACAACCGGTCGCATCAGCCTCAGTAAATAGCGTATCCCAATCAATAAAGTCAATTGCTGCATTAACCACATCAACATCATAATTTTTAAAACAATACTTGAAAATTGTATCCTCTACCTCTACGTAAGTATTAAACTCATAAAATTCCAAATGAAGAACCAGCGGAACATGATGTGGACCAGGATTGGAGAAAGGGTCCAGACATTCCTGGAGGCAAAAGTTCATGTTATCACTTAAAAATATGAGATCCAATATTCTGAAAAACCGTCAACCTCATATGTTTCAGCAAACGCATTTGAAGACTTTGGAAGAAGCCCCCTACTATTGTCAAAAGTAGCCCATTCTAATTTACTGAGGTTGAAGTCCCCAATTACGTAAAAATTTTCATGGCTAGATGCTAAGGCTGAAATATTATCAACATGCTCTTTATAAATTAAATCGCTACTAGAAAGGGGTATATAAGAAGCACAAATTAAAATTGTAGAAACTCCATGAACAGAAATGCAGAGAATATCCAATAGTGAATCAGCATTCGGCAAAGGCACCAACGTCGCACGAAATTTTCGTCGAACCGCAATTAAAACGCCTCCTCCTCTTGATAATCCAGTTTTTGATGCATCGCGATCTTTACGAAAAACGCAGTATAAATTCTCATCGAAGAATTCATCATCCATGAAAGTATCATTAAGCCAAGTCTCAACTATTACAAATATATCATAATCCAGGTTTGAACTCATCGTAAAGAGTGAGTCGGATTTGGTTCTTAAGCCAGATACATTTTGAAAGTAAATTTTAATATCTTTGTGAGAATGTGTATTTACTACAACCCATTTTGAGGTGGCCCGTCCTTGCGAAAAGAACGAAACGGCCGTATTTGAATATTTGTAGGCCAGATGCTGGCGTTAACTACCTTATTGTAGTAGCAGAGCGGCACGCCAAGTTTAAAACTAACTATAACCAACTTATGAATATCAACATCCCGCTTAACGAGGGCATAACTAACCAAAAACTTAGGGTTGATTTCAGCGTACTTCGATACATAGGCAATAATATCAGCATTCGTCACGTTTGAAGAAAAATACAACAGATGCAGCCACATCATTTTAGGAGCAACCTGAAGTTCTAGGTTATCACTCGATCCAACCACAATGGGCTTGCTCAGATTTCTGAGTGAATTTATGACAGCATTCCCACTGGGTGCATTTACTTCCTTTTCGCCAGCATTCCCACTGGGTGCATTTACTTCCTTTTCGCCAGCATTCACACTGGGTGCAATTACTTCATTCACGGCAGAGGCCTTTGTCACAGAAGAGGTAACAGCGGCGGCCGACGTCGACGCCCTTTGTGAAGAATAAGGCGCCAAAAGCGAATGAGCGCAAGACAAACTAGCAGCACCAGCATAAGTGTGTGCACTAGCGATAGCAGCACCAGATGTAGTGTTAATTGCACAAACAACACTTTTTGCAGGAATAACTTTATCAACAAGCACTTCAGTGCTCTCAGCATTGTTTTTGTTCGACACGTCAATTGGTGTATCATTAGTAGGGCTCGGAATTTTATGCGCATGCAAGGTGTTGTTATTCCGTTCGCCTGACTTACCAGAGTTTGGCTGATCAGCAGATATGAACTGCTTGTTGTTTTTAGCTTTACCTTTATTTGCATTTTTGCTACCACTACGGCTCAGATGTGAGCGAAGCAAGCGAACCAGCAACACATTCATCATAGAGCTTATGGAGATTAATAAGTTCAGAGCGCACAATTTCTAACTCGCAAAGTAATTTGTTTTTGTCAGATTGCAGAGAGTGAATACCAGCAACTGCACTTGCTTGCTCTGCTCGTAAACTTTTGAGTTCAGCAAGAATATATGATAAAACATTATTTTGCTCTTTATCAGTAACATTATTGTAATGCGGTGCATACTGTTGTTGTAGCTGCTCTGCGACAGCATTATTCAAGGAAATACACCCTTCATGATGAGCGACAGCACAATCACCACAAATATAAACTTGATCTGGATTTTTAAAATAATCCAAATCACCAGCCAGTGTACCAATGTAACTTGAGCAAAAATCGATATATCTTTACTAAACTCAGTTCACGTAATTATCTGAACTCACTTTGTATTGGTATAAAAAATGGCCGAAATCCGACTATGACCACGCCCACTTTTTCGATATCGAAAATTACGAGAAATGAAAAAAAATGCCATAATTCTATACAAAACACGAAAAAATGGATGAAACATGGTAATTAGATTGGTTTATTCACGCAAAATATAACTTAAGAAAAAAACTTTGTAAAATGGGTATGGCACCTACCATATTAAGTAAAATAAAATGAAAAAGTTCTGCAGGGCGAGATCAAAAGCCCTTGGAATCTTGGCAGGAATACTCTTCGTGGTATTACATATATAAATAAATTAGCGGTACCCGACAGATGATGGTCTGGGTCACCCTGGCCCACATTTTGGTCGATATCTCGAAAACGCTTTCACATATACAACAACCACTACTCCCTTTTAAAACCCTCATTAATACCTTTAATTTGATACCTATATCGTACAAACACATTATAGAGTCACCCCTGGTCCACCTTTATGGCGATATAAAAAGGGTCACAGCTGTGCAACTGCTAAGCTTAAAGTAATTGATGATATTAGACCGTCCTTCGATAAAGGTGATTTAACTGTTTTATCTCTATTGGACTTCTCCAAGGCTTTTGACAAAGTTGACCATACAATACTTTTGCACAAGCTTGAAAAGTATTTTGGGTTTTCTGAAAGTGCGGTAAATCTGCTCAAAAACTACCTTAGTAATCGTTGGCAAAAGGTTGTGACTAAAAATATGGCTGCTGGGCTAAGAAGATTGCAT
The DNA here is from genome assembly GCF_040869045.1 of Eurosta solidaginis. NCBI lineage: Eukaryota > Metazoa > Arthropoda > Insecta > Diptera > Tephritidae > Eurosta > Eurosta solidaginis. Next base: position 96,742,611 of record NC_090324.1, read on the forward strand.
TCGGTGGTACCTCAGGGATCCATTTTGGGCCCCATTTTGTTCAGTATTTTTATTAATGATATGGTCTACTGCTGTAAAAATGTGTCCATACACCTGTATGCGGATGATGCACAAGTATATCTATCCCGTCCAACAGGACTATGTGAAGATTTGATAGCTAGAATCAATGATGATTTGCAATCAATCTCTATTTGGGCCAAATGTAATAATTTTAGTCTTAACGCAAAAAAAACCAAAGCCATATGTATTTCACACAGGTCGAATTGTGAGGAATTCTTTCCCCCAATAACTAGCCTTGGTTACAAAGTTAATTCATACCTTGGGTGCTCCGATTATATAAACCAAATCATATCTAGAAGTTATTTCATTCTAAGAAAGCTGTGATACACAGCTAACTTCGTCCCGCAGGACACAAAATTACGTTTGGTGAAAACCTTTATAGTTCCACTCATTTCTTATGGCGAACTCATCTACGGGCACCTAGATAGCGCATCTGAGCGAAAACCTGCAATCGCCATAAACAGCTGTGCAAGGTATGTGTTTTGTAGGCGTAAGTATGACCACATCTCACAATTTAGTTACAAGATACTCGATTGCAATCTGACTTGCTACTTGAAGAACCGTAATCTTATATATATGCATAAAGTCATTAATATGAGAAATCCAAAGTACCTTTTTGAAAAGTTGGCTTTTGCGCATTCGATTAGAACACGCAACCTCATCGTACCAAAACATCATTATAATTCTTCATCACGAACGTTTTTTGACAGTTTTGTCAAACTCTGGAACTCTTTACCAAACAAAATTAAATCGATAACAAATCCCAGGCGCTTTAAATTGGAAGTGTTTAAGTTTTTAAATATCTAAATATTTCTTCCTATTTTCTTTTACTTTTTCATTCTTATGACCTTAATTTCTGTTTTTCATATTTTAAGGAATAAATCTTTCTAAACCTAAAATGTTTGTTATAAGTTGTTAACTATGATTTAAATTAATGCAATTTTTTATGATATGCATATACAGTAATTATTATTGTTATTAGATATTATTATTATTTATATATGAAACTATTGTAAATTAATTAATGATGATGGGCTTAAAAGACATTAGTCTTACGCTCAACCAACGAATCTTATAAATAAATTGAATTGAATTGAATCTCGAAAAGGCGTCCACCTATAGAACTAAGGCCCACACCCTTTAAAATACTCATTAACACCTTTCATTTGATAATCTCGAAAAGGCGTCCACCTATAGAACTATGGCCCACTCCCTTTTAAAATACTCATTAACACCTTTAATTTGATACCCATATTGTACAAACGCATTCTAGAGTCACCCCTGGTCCACTTTTATGGCGATATCTCGAAAAGGCGTGCACCTATAGAACTAAGGCCCACTCCCTTTTAAAATACTCATTAACACTTTTCATTTGATACCCATATTGTACAAACGCATTCTAGAGTCACCCCTGGTCCACCTTTATGGCGATATCTCGAAAAGGCGTCCACCCATAGAGCTAAGACCCGTCCCTTTTAAAATACTCATTAACACCTTTCGTTTGATACCCATATTGTACAAAGGCATTCTAGAGTTACCCCTGGTCCACCTTTATGGCGATATATCGGAAAGGCGTCCACCTATAGAACTAAGGCCCACTCCCTTTTAAAATACTAATTAACACCTTTCATTTGATACCCATATCGTACAAACAAATTCTATAGTCAGCCCTGGCCCACCTTTATGGCGATATCCCTAAATGGCGTCCACCTATAGAACCATGGCCCTCTTAAAATATTCTTTAATATCATCCATTTGATACACATGTCATACAAACATATTCCAGGGTTACTCTAGGTTAATTTTCCTACATGGTGATTTTCCCTTACTTTGTCTCCATAGCTCTCAACTGAGTATGTAATGTTCGGTCACACCCGAACTTAGCCTTCCTTATTTTTTTTTATTTTGGAACCTTTTACATTCATACCATGAACTAGATCATTTTCAGATATATCTTTCAGGCTCTCGTAATTTATGTGGCCATATCGATTGTGCCACATTACATTGTCATGTAAAAATAACGAATTTTGCGTTTGCAAGTTGAAAATAAACAAATTATTTACTAGCTTAGCTTTTATCAAAATAAAACCACTTGCATTTTTTACTTCTGCAGTATGCCTTTTGAATATCACTGTATGATTGTATTGCATAGCTTTACTCACAGAATAAAAATTCATTTTTAGGGATGGTATATATAGAACGTTTCGCAATTCTATATCTATTTCGTCAGTCTTTAGCACTATCGTACCTATGCCGTGAGAATATATGTAGTTGTCTGCTGCCAGTATTACTTTTTCCTTTCGGTCGACGATTGAAATAAACATATTTTTGTCACAGCACATATGTGCAGTCGCGCCACTATCAACGCACCATCTATAGCTATTGCTTCTATCACCCACTGTTGTAGTATATACTGCATATGAAAATTCATTATTTTGTTTATTTTGTTTAGGGCTTTGATCGTTTGCTGGTTTTTCTTTTGCACTGAGCCACTGTATGCCCTCGTGCCCTGCAATTATAGCATTTGCCACCAAACTCTATGATTTTTTCAGACAACAATATATGCTATATACGTAAGCATTTGGTGAAATTTGAAGCTTCTGGCTGTTAATATGGGGCAGAAATTGCGCAAAGTTTCTTATCTGAACAATCGGTTGTATGAGATATACACTATGTATACCACCGATCTCAATGATTTTTTCAGATATATATGCTATACACGTAAGCATTTGGTGAAATTTGAAGCTTCTAGCTGTTAAAATGGGGCTGAAATTGCAAAAAAAATATACATCTACACTA